>NC_028647.1:47715275-47721560 GCF_001406875.1 Solanum pennellii | reverse complement strand
ATATATATATATATATATATATATATATTGATTATTTGAGAAAAAAATATATTATGAAATGAGAAAATGAAAATAAAATAAAAAATTAAGGCTTTCTTTCACTTCCTTTATAACTTGCATAAAAATCCTTTCATGTTTCGAAAATCAACACGAACAACATAATATTTATCTACTAGAAAAACAATATTTTTGACACAAATTATTATAAGGACATGTGATATAAACGGTTGAAATTAGTTAGATATAACTTAAAATTATCATGTGACGGAAATGAAAATTATGATGTTGGCTCAACAAGTGCATTCTCAAGCATGTGCAGTACCTTCCCCAAGTAGCAACGAAGGTAAATCACATATCAAAATCACAAGCAGATAATGTCACGCTCTGAGACTACACCCCTCCCCCTATGTTAGACCCGCAAACTACTTGATCTAACTACGTGCAGACATGTCAAGGACTTGGGCATTGGTCTTGACATGAATGGGGGCAAAACAGTGCAACACAGGTTCAAGGTGCTTGGGTGTTGGCAAGTCAACTTGAACATGCAAGGCTTACGTGCGGGCTAGAGTCATCGGCAAGGCAGCGTGTTGGCTTGACAAGGCAAAGCTGTGAAGACTTGACGATGGCAAGAACAAAGGCATTTCACGTGAATTGCTGAAATAAAAATAAGTGTTGGAGGGCAGCTAAACTATTCTAAGTGTTGGAAGCTGGCTGAAATATTCTAAGTGTTGGAATGTAGCCTGAAATATTCTAAGTGTTAGAATATTAATATTTCGTGTGGATAAGGATGTAATTTGAATTAGATTCTATCTGTTAGAAATATAGTTGTTGGAAACTTAGTTTGAATCATGTGATGACAAGTGTCGGACAGGTGTCATTTGTAACTGCCGCATGTAACTGCCATGTGCAGAAATTTTATTAGTGGAAATTTCGTTTAAGGCATAGAGTGTGTTCTTGGCCTTAGACAAATTCGTGAAGCCTTCCCTTTGTATTAATTATAAGATTAATAAAGGTTGGATGAGTTCCTGTATATTCTGGCTGTTGTTTAACTTTGTTGTTTAAGTATTTCTATACTTCGTCAAATTTGTGGGAGTAAGATAGGCTGAGTGTTGCAGGAGTTTGCAAGACTCCCTAGAGTGGTGTTCAGTAAAAATAAATCGACCCTCTTTCACCCTCCATATAGACGTGACACGGTACTTAGAACCACGAGTGACCCCAAGCTAACCTCATGGCATGTCATGACACTAAGATAATAGAATTCAACAATAGAAGATAATTGAATGTAAAAGCTTTTGTTTGGCGTTTACATCATTCTTATAGCGACCTAAATCCATTTATGACCTGCTAGACTAACAGTTTGGTCACTTGGTCATTCATTTAACTTTTATGTAAGTTTTCGTGTTTTAAAGAATTTGAAACTTGATCATTTGATTCTGGTCACAACCTCACGTAGACAGCCTCAAATGCTCTTTTGATAGTTATTAGCTTCGAAACATTGAGTTTTCTCTAGAAAGACCTTTGGTGCGGATTCTAAGCTCATTTAGAGCCCCCTAAGGAATTTGGCTTAAAATGGAGTGTAAGTGTGGGACCACTTTTTGTCGAGACTACCTCGGTTGGATGTTTGACATCTCCATTGAGTCTAGAACTCTGTATTCAGTGGGGTAGCATAGTTCATTTGCTTGCAGGGTTTCCAAAAGAATCACATGCACCCCGTTGGGGATTTTGGGTTTTAGGGAACCAATTGATGTTCAGCAGTTCGTGCAACCTATGTTTTCTCTTTGTTTTTGCACGCCTTAGGATACGTTTGCGATGACAAATTATTATGGTCTTTGTATTCATGATCCTAGTGACGCGTTCGTGGAGGCATGTGGAGTTAGTCATCGCGTTCGTGGGCCTTGCGTCGCGTTTGCATAGGCCAAGAGGGCTGGTCCTTAGTGTTCACGGGCTAGGTGCTGTATTTGCGATGCTTTCAAGACCTGAAAATCTATTATCGTGGATTGGGTTCTACATCGCAAAGGTCATTTAACTGGTCTTTATAATAAAGACCAATCTCATTGTAGCTCTTGATCAACATTTGAAAACTCGTAAAGTTGAGCTTTGCAACTCTAATTTAGGTGATTTTAGTTGCATATCGATAATTAGCAGAGTTATGGGTTGGGATCATCGGGAAGGTGCGACAGATTCATTGAGGAGGTATTTTCCACTCCCTAAGGCCTTTTGAGGCCCTTTAATGATGTTTTTGTTATCTTTTTATTGCATGATCTGATTTTGGTTGTTTTCAAGCTTAAATTATTCCCAAATTCGTAGCACATATTCATTGATCACCCATTGACAGAGTCAATTTTGAAATTCCTAGTGAGGGTCCCATAATATGTTTTTGACTCAATTTTGAGCTCATCTCCAATTGTTGTGATTTTGGTGTCTAAACATTTTTATTGACGTGGTGATCATGTTTTTGATAGTGTGGCAGCAATCAGAGTTGTTCAGAAGGGTAGAGTTCTGAAATCGTGATTTGGGTGTGTGTACGGTCTACTTTGAGGTAGGCTATGACTTATTGATCTTTAGATTGAGCTTGTAAATATTAATACATATGGAATAGCTATAATTTGGATATGTTTATAGTTGAATCATGTTTAATTCTTAGAATTCATGTTTTAGGTGTATTTTGGGTAGTTTTAGGGAGTTCAGCATCCTGGTTTTGTTGTGTCGAATATATCTTGCCTCATAATTTCTCTGGCGTGTTTTGGTTTGTACGGTAACTTGTTATTTTCCTTAGCCTAGGTGTAGGATTTTGATTGTCTTTGACTTGCATTTTGGAGCTGATAGGCCTTAGAGTGTCTTTGATGTCGCTGGGACGTCTTAATTACGTATAGATTGATATAGCAGAATTATGTCAACATGATCCTTAGCTAGGCGACTACTCACCTCATATGACTATTCATCCATATTTTCCCTTCTAATTTGACCTGGGAGGGTTCTTTGGTGGTTTCAAATCTTGTAGGTTGTTGTTGTAATATTTCTTGGGGTTTGAAGCTAGAAAATGGGTCCTTGGTGGCTCTGAAGATAGTTGAGCTCTATGGTATCGTCCTGGATGTGTAAGGACGGAGGATTTAGAGGCATTTAGAGTTCTTTATCTACGATTCGAGGTCAATACTCTTAACTATGAGCCGTTGTTCAAGGTTTGTGCGCATACCAATATCTTGGGTTCAAGGCCCATGTGTACTTTCTTTAGCCACGGCTCGAGGACCTACATTATCACGTTAGATGTTGTTTGAGGCCCAAAACATCTCCTCCAGCTTGATTCAATTTTGGGAATCACTTCTATTAGTCGGGTTCGAGTCCTGAGTTGGTGATTTATTTGGGTTCTTTAAGATTCCTTTAATGTGGTTAGAGTATGTGGACGGTTGATGGAGTTCTGGAATACTCTTTTGCTTAGCTAGTAGTACTACTCTTTTAGTAGCTCTGTATTTGTGACTATCAGATCGTGGGAATGAATCTCTTATTTTTAGTTGTAGTTGTATATATTGTTATTGTTCCCTTCTTTTCGTTGTTTTTTCGTTAAATTGTTTGATTGATTGTTGATTCTCCCATTTTGCATGTTACTTGTAGTTTCGAATTCGGGTTGTCTTACCTATTGGTTGGTTATAGCAGGTACCATCATGACTTTAGATTTCGGTCCGTGACAGGGAAGAAGTCAAGTTAATATGAGAAAGTAGTCAAAGTATTTAGATTTCCATCATTAAATGTATAGTAAAATTTAATATTAAAAAAAAGAGTAGTAATTAATCCTAACAGCAACGAAGTCAAAGTAATATGAGAAAGTAGTCAAAGTTTATAGATTTCCATACTTAAATATATAACAAAATTTAATATGATAAAGAAGGAACGTTGTAACTAGAAATCCATGCCTAAATTTTGAACAAAATTTAATGATGGTAGCAGAAATGAAGGATAAGAATGAGACAGTTTCTCCTTTGTCTATTTAAAGAAACAAATTGCTTTTGTTGAAACCTAAACATGGATGAATATATGGCTATTTTGCCCGAAGATGTAGTGAAGGAGATTATGTTGAGGTCTCTTATGAAGTCATTGTTGAGATTCAAATGTATCCGCAAGAATTTGTATGCTCTTATCAAAACCCTTGAATTCGTTAAACAACACTTGAACTGTAGCAAGAATAAACCCCCACAACTCCTGCGTTATAATTCTAGTAATCTTCTTGATGATCATGACTCTCGTTCCCTAACTTTACTTTATGAAGATAATCCCCAAATCATCAAAGGTATGACGTACCTTCAGGGTCTGTGAACGACTTGTTTCTTATGACCAGGGTAATTGATCATGTGTGTTCGTGTGCATTATGAAATCCTGCTACTAGGAAGGTGAGACCCCCTCCATCTCCGTCCACCCATAATCAATCATTACCCTGTGTTTGGGTTGGGATTGAACCCCTTGACTAATGACTATAAGTGATTTGCTATTTGCATGAAAATGCAACAGTGATCTATTCCTGTTCTAGGGATTCATGGAGAATTTTCAAACCTAAGGAACCACTACCCTTATTTATAGACGAGAAACATACATTTGGTACTGCTTATTTGAATGGAGCTTATTATTGGCTGCTAAATGGAGGCAGCTTTACTGACTACTCCATTCTTTCATTCGACTTTGGGATTGAAATATTTGAAGAGATTGAAGGGCCAGATTGTCCCTTACTGACTACTCCATTCTTTCATTTGACTTTGGGAGTGTATTTGAAGAGATTGAAGGGCCAGATTGTCACTTTGTTCATAGTTCTATGTTGGGCATGATGTTGCTTAATGATTCCATTGCCATCTTGACTTGAACATAGATGAAAATTTTGCTTATGATATATGGGTAATGATCAAATTAGGGGTCTAGAACAAACTTGTTACTTTTCAATGCTTTACTAAGATTAGGTCGTGTTATGAAACTCTCTCATTTTGGCAACTAAAGTTTCTCGAATAGCACTTTATGATGGTTATGGTGTTCTTTTTTATGAGGAGAGCTTAATGACAATTAAACAACAAGAGGATGGAGAGTTCGAATATTGAACGAGTACAGTGAATCAGATGATATGCGACCCAATCATTTTATTGTAATTGAGATTATAAGCATGTTCACCTTATATCATAGTTCTATTGTATGCATCAAGTGCTTGTAATGGATTTTATAAGCATGTAACATTGCTTGAGCAGATGATATACATTGCATGTTTTTCTGATCTGGCCTACTTGTTTTGTTTTCCGTTATTGGATCTTCGGATATGTAAATTTGATGCTTGTTATAAATTAAAGATGTGAGTTATATAAATTTGCTTGGTGCAGGTGGGGATGACAATGGGGCGTGGCGGGGCGGGGCGGGCTGACATTAAACCACAAAATTTTTTATCTGCCCCGCATAACATTTTTTTCATTTTCAACCCGCCCCCAGTCCACCCCGCATAGACTCGCTCTGCATGAATCCGCTCACATATTTTTTTAACATTTTCTTTTATAGTTAAGTTTGATACTAAAATAAACTGGATTTTATGATGCTCACATGATCTATGTCAGTTAAAGTTAAAGTTCCCAATGAATGAATGAGGCCAGCCTCAAATGATGCACATAACTAAATGAATGATACCAAAGGTGTTAGGATAGGATAATCAAAAGGTGAATTATACTACATCCTAGGTATAGTTGGTGTTAACACTGGCCTATAAATGAAATGAAATGGAGTACGTATGAATGAAAGAAGCAGATTCTGTTTTGCTAAAGCAGACTCCCTAGTTGAGATCCCATATGTTGAGCCCTCATTTCTGGGAAGTCTTAATGTAAAGTCCATGATTCCAAGGTGTCATGGAATATGAATGAATGATATGAAAGATGTTATGTTCTATATGCAATATGATATGTGCTAAGTGTAAGATGTTATTTGCTGTGTGCACTATGTTAAGTATGATGACGCATGTTATTATCATGTAACGACCTGTTTAGTCGTTTTGAGCATTAGAGTTATTCTGGGAAAAACTGTCAGGATCGACGGATCCCACGACGGACCGTCATGGGCACGACGGACCGTCGAGGGGGTCTCGTTCCAAAACACTTAGAATTTAGAAAATTGGGTACTGAGATCGACTCTCTGAACTTCGCGACAAAATGGCAGGACGGACCGTCGCAGGCATGACGGGCCGTTATAGACCTTTTACTGAAATCGAGTCTCTGAGCTTTGTGACGGATCTGCAGGATGGACCGTCACAGTCGTGACGGACCGTCACAGTCT
>NC_028647.1:47655517-47714512 GCF_001406875.1 Solanum pennellii | reverse complement strand
TATTATCTGATATATACTGTTTTCTATTTTGAGTTGGCCGATGATACCTACTCAGTACTTGTGTTTTGTACTGACCCCTACTTGTAATTGTTTTTCTTTGTTATTTGTGGAGTGCAGCAAACGTGCCATCGTCTTCAACTCAACCGCAACTCTAGCCAGTCTTCATCAAGCCAGATTTCAGGGTGAGCTATTGCTTCTAGCTTGGACTGGATCTTCCTCTTCATGTCTTGATGCCTTGAAATTCCGGCATGGACTAGCTTATTACTTATTTTAGCTTCTTAGATACTCTTAGATTAGTAATTTGAGGATAGATGTTCTTGTGGTGATGAGTTCCAGTTTTTGGGAATAAATAGTATTGAGTTTTTATAAGTTATTTAATCGATTTTCATTAATGAGTTTTAAGTCTTCCGCATTATTTTCTGTTTTATTATGGTTGAAATGTTGGGGTTTAGATTGGTTGGTTCGCTCACATAGTAGGATAAGTGTGGGTGCCACTCGCGGCCCGTTTTGGGTCGTGACATATCATGACATGACTTTCCTAATCCAAATTTGGAAAGCTCACTGACTTTCCTAATCCAAATTTGGAAAGCTCACTCACTTTCCTAATCTCAATTTGGCAAGTCCACTGACTTGACCATCTAAAATCACGTAGTTAGGAAAGAGCTATCCTTTCTCATGCATGTCCTTGGTGTGTGCTTGCATATACCCGTACTTAGTACAAGTGTGTACTAATTCCATACAACTCTATATTTTAGGTGCAGGTACAGGTGGACGCTAGAGCTAACAGGTTGACGTGCAGCTATTCGGACGTGGATCTTTCATCCGGACTTGGTAGGCCCTCATGCTTTCGAGGCTGTCTACTTTTATTATCTAGCTTAGATGTAGGCTTTAGCTAGTGGAGCATGTTCCACTAGTGTTTCATTTCCCATTTCATTTCAGACTTTGTATTGGTGCCGTTTTGGCAAGTACACATTTAATTCAGCTACGAACTATTTATTTCATTTGATGATCTTAATGTTAGATGGTTGATGGTGAACAATTATTTGAAAAGGTTTAAATATACCCTTCCTTCATCTATTGAGCTAAAAATACCCTTCACTCCACCTATTTGGTCCATTATTCTACCCTTAAAACTAAACCCTTTTTTTTTCAAAAAATATATATTATTATTAGTATGTATTACGTGCCAATTTATAATTGGATAAATTAAAAAATAAATCATTTAATTTCCCCGACCCGCTCGACCCATTCCAATACCGACAACCCCAAACCCAATTAAAAGACCCATAGATTAATCGCTCTTTCTTTCGCCTTTAATTCCAGTAACTCTTTCTTCTTCAATCTTATTTCAAATCAAATTAGTTTAAATTTTTTTTAGTACCAATACTAAGGAGTACTGATTTTGCAAGTCTTTTCTCCATTCAAATGTTTGAATCTTCTTCTACTCCTTGTCGTGACGAAGGAAAGCCCCACATATGTCATTGCAGAATGGATGTCAATTTCTTTTTCTACGGCTGCAACACCTACAAATGTTGGCGATATGAAACGAATGGTTGTCGTTATTGGGAATGACAAGATAAAAAAACATTTTCACTTTATGAGACAATGTTTATCCCAGTGTTACAAAAGGCGAGCGCCTCCTCGCCTTTGGCGAGAGGCGAGGCGAGGCGATGGGTCCTCGCCATTCTCTACTGAGGCGAGGCGAGATCAAAATGGCGAGGTATAGCGAGTTGTGGCGACACAATGGCAACAGAAAAGGCGCCGCCTTTTTAATTAAAAATATTTGACTTAACAATATTAGTCAAAATTAGGTTTTTTTTTATACTTTTGAAATTTCTGCTTTCTCCATCGCTACTCTCTCTCTCGATTGACTCTCTTCTCGGCTTCTCCATCGCTGTCTCTTCTCCCTCGCTCTCTTCTCCAGTTCTCTTCTCGGCTTCTCCATCGCTGTCGGCTTCTCCATCGCTGAATATTTGCTAATATGTGTTATTGCTATTAAGATTTTGGATAAAATATGCAATTAAATATTTTAAATTTTTGGTATTAATTGGCGCCTTTATTCAAAAAGGCAAGCGCCTCGCCGCTCGCCTCGCCGCGTGGCGAGGCAGGCCCTTGTCGCCTTTTGTCGCCTCTCGCCGTCCACAACACTGGACTTTATCCACAGTAATTTAGTTTGGTTAATGCTAGTGCGTTTTTATGACTTAGTATAGTTCATAACTTTCATTGGAATGTATTTCCATTGTAAGTGAAGTAAATTTGAACCAATTTTATTTTCACTTTTGGACTAGGTTTGGTGCAGTTTATTATTAAGTTTTGGTTCAATTCTTTTATCGCCTTATAATGCACATTTGTTACCTTTGTGCCACTGATTTTTTTTCTACAATTTTGGTTTAGTTTTTGGCAGAATCTAGGTGCAGTTATGCTTATGTTTTTGGTGCAATTTTGGTAGAGTTTTGTGCAGTTTTGCTGGTAGAGTCTTTTTTTTTTAAATATCAGTTTTGATGTTTTTTGGTAGAATTTAGATGTGTTTTGCTGCTGTTTTGGTATAGTTTGGTAGAATGGTGTTTTGCTATTCTTCACTGCTCTTATAGTTTAATAGAATAGTCTGAGTTAATACCTCATATGGTCACTCAACTATACACTCTTTTCTCAGAAAGTCACTCAAATTTCAATTTTAACTCTAAAGTAACTCAACTATGCATTTCTCTCTAAGAAAGTCGCTCAACTATGCATTTCTCTCTCAGAAAGTCACTCAACTTTGAATTTTAACTCAAAAGTCACTCAACTATCCCCTCTTTCCTCAGAAAGTCACTCAATCTATTTAATTATTTTTTAATTAAAATTTATTGATATTAATTGTTTATATAACAAATCAAAATTTTAAAAAAATAAAAAATATCATTTAAACCATTTAATGATCCACCCACCTAATCCGACTCATTAAAAAATATAATATTACCCATTTTATTTTGTCCTTAATCCTAAATTATTTCCTCTCTTTCTCTCTGCTCCTCTACATTTTTCTTTTTCCTTCTCCACTACTGGTTATAATTTAGGATTAAAGGCAGAATAAAATAGGTCATGTCATATTTTTTAATGGGTCGGATTAGGTGGGTGGATCACTGAATGGTTTAAATGGTATTTTTATTTTTTAAAATTTTGATTTGTTATATAAACAATTAATATCAACAAATTTTGATTAAAAGAAATAATTAAATAGATTGAGTGATATTTTGAGGGAAGAGGAGATAGTTGAGTGACTTTTGAGTTAAAATTCAAAGTTGAGTGACAATATGAAAGAGAAATGCATAGTTGAGTGGCTTTTGAGTTAAAAATGAAAGTTGAGTGACTTTCTGAGAAAATAGTGCATAGTTGAGTGACCATCTAAGATTTTAACTCGAATGGTCTTTATCTTATCACCATGATACTCAAATATGCTAAAGCTTGACCTTTGTGTCATATGGTTTGATCTCTTCTGGAAAATGAAATTAAACTATTGTTTGATGAGATTCATTTGGCTATGAACAAGTTATTTCAAGATAAGTTATTTGTCTAATGCTTGCCCATCTTAGCCTTTAATTTTCCAACTCTTTGTTTCTTCTCTACAACCAACTTGTTCGAAGTCATTGCTGCCTTACCGTTAGTGTTGCACTGGAAAATTTATCATTTATTGATATTAGTGTTGAAATTGTTAAAGAAGAAAAGAGGGAAGAAGAAAAGGCTATTATTAGGGTTAAAGGGAGAAAGAAAGAGCGATCAATTCATGGGTCTTTAATTGGGTTTGGGGTTGTGGTATTGGAATGGGTCGGAGCGGGTCAAGACAATTAAATGGTTTGTTTCTAATTTATCTAATAAGAAACTAACACATAATAAATAATAATAATTTTTTTATTTTTAAAAAAAGGGGTTAGTTTTAAGGTAGAAATGGACCAAATAGGTGTAGTGAGACTGAGGGGTATATTTATCCCAATACATGGAGGAAGGGTATATTTAAACCTTTTCAAATAGTACAAAGGGTACTTTGACCCTTTTCCGAAAATAAAATTTATAAAAAAATTCACTTTTTTAATGAAAATGTATTAATTTAATAGGATAGTGACTTAAAATTTTATTTTTCTAGAGGACAATTGGGAACATGTAAGAAATTAATTTTTTTTATTTAACTATTTTCATTTTACTATTTTGAATTATTCAGTAATTTTAAAGAAATTAGTCGTTAGGAACCTTTCAACTCGACTTTGTGCTAAAGATTCATTATGACCTTAACTCAAATCTAAAGCACTTCTAATACTAAAGAATGGGCATTAATAAATATGAACAAGTATTATATCACCGGGCCTAAGTTGATACTCTTACGACTACGGATATAAGAGTAGAAAATTGTGAGGTGTTACAAGAATAACCCGAGGAAAATTGGGTGACATATAATTTTAAAATTCAAATATTTTATACCGTATTATTATATTTTATGTATAACTTCAATATATCTAATCATGCTATTAAATAAAAGCTTTTTTTATTCAAAAAAGAAATACAGTCAATCGTCGATTGAAAAATCTTTCAATAATGTCTGATTTCTTAAAAAGGAATATTATTTCAGCGATAAGAAAACATGTATGCAATCATTTTTAAAATGAGGGCCAGAATTTCAAAAATTAAATGTTCAACGATTTTGGTATGTTGTACCAAGTCACATAATTTTATATCAACACATAATATTAATGAAAAG
Organism: Solanum pennellii; assembly: GCF_001406875.1. Classification (NCBI taxonomy): domain Eukaryota; kingdom Viridiplantae; phylum Streptophyta; class Magnoliopsida; order Solanales; family Solanaceae; genus Solanum; species Solanum pennellii. Next base: position 47,709,783 of record NC_028647.1, on the reverse strand, counting down.
AGATTTGACCAAATAATTATTTTTCATTTTGAGATAAACTACATTGACCACAAATTTAAAACTTTTCCAGAAATGCTAGAAAAATAATCAATTGTTCTTTGTTGAAATATTAATAAATTTTTAATTGGAAGCAAATGCAATCTAGAGTTATAAAGTATAAATCCAAAATAGTCCAATTTATTATTATGAAAATTAGTAAGTATGATTTTGAAATTTAAATTCAAAATTTGAGCTCAAATTTGAAATTATAAATGTTCACGCCTTACCCTAATTTTGAGTTAATTTCAAAATTTTATCTTTTTTTTTTCACATCAACCAAATTTTTGGGACTATATATAATGTGCATAGTCCAAAATTTATTTTATTGGAACTCTTTGCATTACATATACAACTATACTTTTTTTTTTCTAAATTCATTTTTTGGCCTCACCTTTTTTGTGTGTTGTACTTCATTTGAGGGGGAAGGAGAAAGGTAGAGAAAGATGAATCTAAAAAGGATTTTCTTTTTCTTATTCTAACCTAGATCATTGATTTAGCTTCTTTTTTGTTCATAGATCTACTGAGATTTTCATTTTTTCTTCTTTACTAGGTGAAATCTCTTAGAGAATGGAGCATGCCTTTTTATTCCTTTTTTGTATCGTTTTTATTGTAAAATATTGTTGTTGTTCTATTTTTGTAGGATGAAGCGATTTGGAGATGATGTACATGATAACCCTCGATTTAAGAGGTCAGTTGATTCTTCCCTGGAGAATCGTAAAGTATCTCTGTAGTGATTTTTATGTACATGACTATCATAAACTTTTGTTTCTGCCCAAGTTAAACCTTGATTTAAAGTGAATGAAAATGTATATTAAGCAGTACTTGAATTTGAGAACAATACAAGTTGGCTTAATTTGTGTAGATACTCGAATAACAACTTGTTCCACTTCATGAGCTTAGAAACACATGAATGATTTTGATAAACATTTTTGTATGTATTTTTAAGTGTTAATTATGTAGATATGTTAATCATTTGAACATGTGTACTCCTTTAGTTATACAGAAGTTGTAAGTAAATTTAATTCATTCAAATTACAACTTGTTTCAATTGAACACATGATAAAGTAGCCTTATTTAAGACTTTTAGTTCGAATTTTAGAAGACCTTCCAAAATTGTTTTCCAAGTATCAATTGTATTGATATTGTAACCAATTAAAATGTTACCTCATTTAGTTATATACTTTGACCTCAATAAGGTGTAAAAAATCAAGCATTTGATTTGCAATCTTCCATAATTTCACCCACTTAATTTATTATTAGATCATACCTATAATTACATAATTACATTGACCATTTAATTTGGTATATATGCCTTTTCTTTTATTATTAGAGGAGGTGACACTCGCAGAGCTAGCAAAGATGAAGGAGGTTCTAGTGCTAGTAAATTTGACTTTGAACACGCAATCAATTTAGTGAACAAAATAAAGGTTAGATATGTGTTATCTTATAATTTTAATAATAAAGGTCGTACTTTAATCTTAACTTACTCAAGTATAACTTTTTGCAGAAACGTTTAGAGGACCATGACTACAAATCCTTCATAAATATTTTGAGCGTGTATAGAAAGGAGAACAAGGACATCAAAGAGGTGTACCATGAGGTAATAAATCATTTGTAATTTGGATTTACAGATGTTATATAAACGACGACCTTCATACTTTCTTTTTGGCTATTTAGGTTGCCATAATTCTCAATGAACATCCAGATTTGCTAGATGAGTGCACTATGTTCTTGTTGAATTCAAGTACTAATTTGGACAACAACAAAACATTGATGAGGTTGCATAAAGAGCAAAAGAAGACGCGTGCTGAAAAAGAGAATATGGGTAAAAGAACTCACATTGAGGATTATGAAGAACAAGTTGAAGATGCACTGAAACGTCAGTTCATGATAGCATTGTTTGAAAATTTCTATTTGATTAGTATGATTTTTGATATAAAATTGTTTAATTTTTTCAGACACACATGGCAAAGAGTTCACTTTTTGTGAAAAGGTAAAGGAAAGAGTAAGAAGTCCGGCGGATTATCAAACATTCCTAAAATGTCTTTATATTTATAGCAAAGAAATAATTACAAGAGAGCAGTTACAAAGATTGGTATGTTGATCATGCATCTAACCTATCATTTTTTTTTATCCTTTACGACAATAATCTTTGTTTACAATTTCTTCTATCAATGGTTTGATTGCAAATCATAGGCTAGACAAGCGGTATACTGAAAACAAATTGTAATATGATTAGATTTGAAAGCACGCAAGATACTTATTTCAGGTTGCTAATACACTTGGAAAATATCCTGAGCTTATGGAGGGTTTCAATGAATTTATAGAGCGTTATGAACGAGTTGGTAAGTCATGATAGTAAATTTAATTGTGAAAAGTTTCATTATTATTGATTATTGCTTTTGTAGTTGGATTTCTTGCAAAGTGGGATGAAGAGCAAGACAAAGATCAAGATGAGGCTTCTCCACAAAGAATTAATCTTGAACAAGTTGTCACCTTTGTGAAGAAAGTAAAGGTTATTCTTCTATCTTCTCACTTCTTTTATCATGTACATGGACATGCGTTGTAAGTATATCTCACAACAATTAGTGGTATAAAAATTTGTATTTTAAGCACTTGTTTTATCGATGATTTAGCTACATTACCCAAGGCTAGTCTATTGTTAATATAAAAAATAATACTATGTCGGGTTAAAGTACCTTTTTAAAGATATATACCAAACTTCTAAACACCCTTGAAAAAATTTGCAACTTCTCCGCTGCATCTTATAAAGCTAATTTAAAGACTAAAAGAATAACAAAAAGTGTGTATTTTGAAATATTTCTAGTTTTGAATGTGCATTTGGAGTATTAAGAATATTGCGGTCATAACTTTGTGTAGGAGCGTTTTCAAAATGACGATCATGTGTACAAATCCTTGTTAGACATTTTGAAGATGTATAAAGAGGAGCACAACAAGAACATGAATGATGTCTACCATGAGGTGATAAGTCATTTTTAATTTGGATACACAAATATTATTAGATGGTCTTGATGTTTTAATTTGTGACTATCTTTTTCTTTTATGTGTAGGTTGCCATATGTCTCAATGATCATCCAGATTTACTTGAAGATTTCACAAAATATCTGCCAGAGTCTTCATTCCCAATGCTTAAGCTTTATCTCCATGAATTAACCATCTTCTTTAGTTCGTTATAATAATGCTACTGTCATGACTAAAGCTTTGTATCATTCTTGAAGAATTATTAGGGATATTGGTTGGTTGTTTGGAGTTCTTTGTCCTATTTTTAATGAGTAGAGATTTTAGTTTTTATTAGCAATAAATACTGTTAAATGGTTTCTTGAATATTATTATCTTCACTTCTACCAAATCAAGAAAAAATTCTTTCATCCTTTGTTTTCCTTCTTATATATAGTTATGAGAAAATAATTTCATTAGTAATTATTTATATACTAGGTAAATTATCGGCGCTTCACCCAGTGATAAACTATCTCAATAAGCTTATCGATGATCATATTGATTTTGTTTTCAAGTGAGTACACTAAATTATCAAGAATATTTTATCCAAAGATTAATTATCATATTTTTGTAGTCCTACAACTAAAAATATTTAATTCTAAGTCTCAATACACTTTATTATTAATCCTTAATTTTACTCTAGATTTTTCATCACCTCAGATGTGAATCCTCGGATATAAGCTTTTATTCCTCTTTCCAAAAAGAAAAATAAACATTTTATTCATCATTTTCGAGTGTTTCTTTTATAAGATTTTTGCGTACAATAAATGTCGTGCATTTTATTATCGTGCATTTTATTGAATTCGTTGTGTACTTGATAAATTTAATAAAAACTCAAAAACACATATCTTGAAGTTTGATAAAATAACATATGTAGAAAAAATTATTTGCATTAGATGTTGTCTGATCAGCAAGACCTCTTATTCAAAATCATTCACCGCCGATGACACTAAATCGCTAGCCACAAAATATTTTTTTTGCTAATGCTGATGCTTCTTGCAATGTGTCTATCCCTTTTAATTCTCATATTTAACATTTTCCAGCAGTCAATTTCCTTTGTATCTCAACTTATATGAAACTTAGAACACGTAATGGAGTTGTGATTCCTCAAAAAGCACATCTAATTTCATTAGTGCTAAAACTTGTAATAGAGTTAGCAATATAAAATTTCTCTAATATTGCCTTGATAATCCTTCCAAAGGTGGACAAAAAAGGAATAAATATATTATTTTACCTATCTTTTAACTACATGAAATAATGAAAAGTAAATCGTGAATAAGTCCCTCAAGGATTGTAAATTAGTCAGTTATTTATTTGTTGTCTTTTCCTCCCCCTTTTCCAATAGGTCATGATATTGTGCATATTTATATGCCTAAAATCCACACTTAAGCTAAGTTCAAGTACACATTTCCATTGTATCAATACTGTTTTGGTCGTGTTAATGCATTGTGATTAGCCAATGTGATTAGTTGGTTGCAGTTTTGGAAGCAAGGGATATAGGCACACAAGTAATAGGAAGTGAAGAGATTGTGGGTCGGATAACAAAAGCACAAAAGATATAGTTGCAAAGGAGCAAAAGGAAGTTCAGATTGAGAAAATCTCTAGCTCTGTATCCTCTCCGCATTACAAAGAGGGAAATAATTTAGGATTAAGGGCAGAATAAAATATGTTATATTATATTTTTTAATGGGTCGGGTTAGGTGGGTGGATCACTAAATGGTTTAAATGGTATTTTTATTTTTTAAAATTTTGATTTGTTAAATAAACAATTAATATCAACAAATTTTAAACAAAAGAAATAATTAAATAGATTAAGTGATATTTTGAGGAAAGAGGAGATAGTTGAGTGACTTTTGAGTTAAAATTCAAAGTTGAGTGACAATCTGAAAGAGAAATGCATAGTTGAGTGACTTTTGAGTTAAAATTGAAAGTTGAGTGACTTTCTGAGAAAATAGTGCATTAGTAACCATCTGAGATATTAACTCTAATGGTCTTTATCTTATCAACATGATACTCAAATATGCTAAAGCTTGACCTTTGTGTCATATGGTTTGATCTCTTCTGGAAAATGAAATTAAACTATTGTTTGATGATATTCATTTGGCTATGAACAAGTTATTTCGAGATAAGTTATTTGTCTAATGCTCGCCCATCTTAGCCTTTAATTTTCCAACTCTTTGTTTCTTCACTGCAATCAACTTGTTCGAAGTCATTGCTGCCTTACCGTTAGTGTTGCACTGGAAAATTTATCATTTATTGATATTAGTGTTGAAATTGTGAAAGAAGAAAAGAGGGAAGAAGAAAAGACTATTATTAGGGTTAAAGGGAGAAAGAAAGAGCGATCAATTCATGGGTCTTTAATTGGGTTTGGGGTTGTGGGTATTGGAATGGGTCGGAGCGTGTCGAGACAATTAAATGGTTTGTTTTCTAATTTATCTAATACGAAACTAACACATAATAAATAATAATAATAATAATAATAATAATTTTTTTAAAAAAAGGGGTTAGTTTTAAGGTAGAAATGGACCAAATAGGTGGAGTGAGACTGAGGGGCATTTTTATCCCAATAAATCGAGGAAGGGTATATTTTAACCTTTCCAAATAGTCCAAAGGGTACTTTGACCCTTTTCCGAAAATAAAATTTATAAAAAAATTTACTTTTTTAATTAAAATGTATTAATATAATACGATAGTGACTTAAAATTTATTTTTCTAGAGGACAATTGGGAACATGTAAGAAATTAATTTTTTTTTATTCAACTATTTTGAATAATTTAGTAATTTTAAAGAAATTAGTCGTTAAGGAACCTTTCAACTCGACTTTGTGCTAAATGTTCATTATGACCTTAACTCAAATCTAAAGCACTTCTAATACTTAAGAATGGGCCTTAATAAATACGAACAAATATTATATCACCGGGCCTAAGTTAATACTCTTACGACTACGGATGTAAGTGTAGAATTGTGAGGTGTTACAAGAATAATCCGAGGAAAATTGGGTGACATATAATTTTAAAATTCAAATATCTTATACTGTATTATTATATTTTATGTATAACTTCAATATATCTAATCATGCAATTAAATGAAAGCTTTTTTTTATTTAAAAAAAGAAATACAATCAATCATCGATAAAAAAAATCTTTCAATAATGTCTGATTTCTTAAAAAGGAATATTATTTCAGCGATAAGAAAACATGTATGCAATCATTTTTAAAATGAGGGCCAGAATTTCATGTCTGATTTCTTAAAAAGGAATATTATTTCAGCGATAAGAAAACATGTATGCAATCATTTTTAAAATGAGGGCCAAAATTTCAAAAATTAAATGTTCAACGATTTTGGTATGTTGTACCAAGTCACATAATTTTATATCAACACATAATATTAATGAAAAGAGATTTGACCAAATATTTATTTTTCACTTTGAGATAAACTACATTGACCACAAATTTATAACTTTTCCAGAAATTCTAGAAAAATAATCAATTGTTCTTTTTTGGAATATTAATAAATTTTTAATTGTAAGCAAATGCAATCTAGAGTTATAAAGTATAAATCCAAAATAGTTCAATTTATTATTATGAAAATCAGTAAGTATGATTTTGAAATTTAAATTCAAAATTTGAGCTCAAATTTGAAATTAAAAATGTTCACGCCTTACCCTAATTTTGAGTTAATTTCAAAATTTTATCTTTTTTTTTCACATCAACCAAATTTTTGGGAATATATATAATGTGCATAGTCCAAAATTTATTTTATTGAGACTCTTTACATTACATATACAACTACACTTTTTTTTTCTAAATTCATTTTTTTGGCCTCACCTTATGTGTGTGTTGTACTTCATTTGAGGGGGAAGGAAAAAGGTAGAGAAAGATGAATCTAAAAAGGATTTTCTTTTTCTTATTCTAATCTAAATCATTGATTTAGCTTCTTTTTTGTTCATAGATCTACTGAGATTTTCATTTTTTCTTCTTTACTAGGTGAAATTTTTTAGAGAATGGAGCATGCCTTTTTATTCCTTTTTTGTATCGTTTTTATTGTAAAATATTGTTGTTGTTCTATTTTTGTAGGATGAAGCTATTTGGAGATGATGTACATGATAACCCTCGATTTAAGAGGTTAGTTGATTCTTCCCTGGAGAATCGTAAAGTATCTCTGTAGTGATTTTTATGTACATGACTATCATAAACTTTTGTTTCTGCCCAAGTTAAACCTTGATTTAAAGTGAATGAAAATGTATATTAACCAGTACTTGAATTTGAGAACAATACAAGTTGGCTTAATTTGTGTAGATACTCGAATAACAACTTGTTCCACTTCATGAGCTTAGAAACACATGAATGATTATTTCTATCACAAACTTTCAATTTAAAATTGATAAACATTTTTGTATGTATTTTTAAGTGTTAATTATGTAGATATGTTAATCATTTAAACATGTGTACTCCTTTAGTTATACAGAAGTTGTAAGTAAATTTAATTCATTTAGCCACTCAAATTACAACTTGTTTCAATTGAACACATGATAAAGTAGCCTTATTTAAGACTTTTAGTTCGAATTTTAGAAAACCTTCCAAAATTGTTTTCCAAGTATCAATTGTATTGATATTGTAACCAATTAAAATGTTACCTCATTTAGTTATATACTTTGACCTCAATAAGGTGTAAAAATTCAAGCATTTGATTTGCAATCTTCCATAATTTCACCCACTTAATTTATTATTAGATAATACCTATAATTACATAATTACATTGACCATTTAATTTGGTATATATGCCTTTTCTTTTATTATTAGAGGAGGTGACACTCGCAGAGCTAGCAAAGATGAAGGAGGTTCTAGTGCTAGTAAATTTGACTTTGAACACGCAATCAATTTAGTGAACAAAATAAAGGTTAGATATGTGTTATCTTATAATTTTAATAATAAAGGTCGTACTTTAATCTTAACTTACTCAAGTATAACTTCTTGCAGAAACGTTTAGAAGACCATGACTACAAATCCTTCATAAATATTTTGAGCGTGTATAGAAAGGAGAACAAGGACATCAAAGAGGTGTACCATGAGGTAATAAATCATTTGTAATTTGGATTTACAGATGTTATATAAACGAGGACCTTCATACTTTCTTTTTGGCTATTTAGGTTGCCATAATTCTCAATGAACATCCAGATTTGCTAGATGAGTGCACTATGTTCTTGTTGAATTCAAGTACTAATTTGGACAACAACAAAACATTGATGAGGTTGCATAAAGAGCAAAAAAAGACGCGTGCTGAAAAAGAGAATATGGGTAAAAGAACTCACATTGAGGATTATGAAGAACAAGTTGAAGATGCACTGAAACGTCAGTTCATGATTAGCATTGTTTGAAAATTTCTATTTGATTAGTATGATTTTTAATATAAATTGTTTAATTTTTTCAGACACACTTGGCAAAGAGTTCACTTTTTGTGAAAAGGTAAAGGAAAGAGTAAGAAGTCCGGCGGATTATCAGGCATTCCTAAAATGTCTTTATATTTATAGAAAAGAAATAATTACAAGAGAGCAGTTACAAAGATTGGTATGTTGATCATGCATCTAACCTATCATTTTTTTCATCCTTTACGACAATAATCTTTGTTTACAATTTCTTCTATCAATGGTTTGATTGCAAATCATAGGCTAGACAAGCGGTACACTGAAAACAAATTTTAATATGATAGATTTGAAAGCATGCAAGATACTTATTTCAGGTTGCTAATACACTTGGAAAATATCTTGAGCTTATGGAGGGTTTCAATGAATTTATAGAGCGTTATGAACGAGTTGGTAAGTCATGATAGTAAATTTAATTGTGAAAAGTAATTTTCATTATTATTGATTATTGCTTTTGTAGTTGGATTTCTTGCAAAGTGGGATGAAGAGCAAGACAAAGATCAAGATGAGGCTTCTCCACAAAGAATTAATCTTGAACAAGTTGTCACCTTTGTGAAGAAAGTAAAGGTTATTCTTCTATCTTCTCACCTCTTTTATCATGTACGTACATGCGTTGTAAGTATATCTCACAACAATTAGTGTTATAAAAATTTGTATTTTAAGCACTTGTTTTATCGATGATTTAGCTACATTACCCAAGGTTGGTCTATTGTTAATATAAAAAATAATACTATGTATACGGGTTAAAGTACCTTTCTAAAGATACATACCAAACTTCTAAACACCCTTGACAAAATTTGCAACTTCTCCGCTGCATCTTATAAAGCTAATTTAAAGACTAAAAGAACAAGAAAAAGTGTGTATTTTGAAATATTTCTAGTTTTGAATGTGAATTTGGAGTATTAAGAATTTGCGGTTATAACTTTGTGTAGGAGCGTTTTCAAAATGACGATCATGTGTACAAATCCTTGTTAGACATTTTGAAGATGTATAAAGAGGAGCACAACAAGAACATCAATGATGTCTACCATGAGGTGATAAGTCATTTTTAATTTGGATACACAAATATTATTAGATGGTCTTGATGTTTTAATTTGTGACTATCTTTTTCTTTTATGTGTAGGTTGCCATATGTCTCAATGATCATCCAGATTTACTTGAAGATTTCACAAAATATCTGCCAGAGTCTTCATTCCCAATGCTTAAGCTTTATCTCCATGAATTAACCATCTTCTTTAGTTCGTTATAATAATGCTACTGTCATGACTAAAGCTTTGTATCATTCTTGAAGAACTATTAGGGATATTGGTTGGTTGTTTGGAGTTCTTTGTTCTATTTTCAATGAGTAGAGATTTTAGTTTTATTATGAATAAATATTGTTAAATGGTTTCTTGAACATTATCATCTTCACTTCTATCAATTCAAAGAAAAAAATTCTTTCATCCTTTGTTTTCCTTCTTATATATAGTTATGACAATAGTTTTATTAGTAATTATTTATACACTAGGTAAATTATACGCGCTTTGCGCAATGGTAAACTACCTCAATAAGCTTATCGATGATCATGTTAATTTTGTTTTCACGTGAGTACACTAAATTATCAAGAATATTTTATCCAAAGATTAATTATAATAGTTTTGTAGTCCTACAACTAAAAACATTTAGTTCTAAGTCTAAAAACATTTTATTATTAATCCTTCATTTTACTCTAGATTTTTCATCACCTTAGATGTGAATCCTCGGATATAAGCTTTTTATTCATCTTTCCAAAAAGAAATATAATTCTTTTATTCATCAATTGCGAGTGTTACTTTTATAAAATTTCTTCGAACAAAAAATGTTGTGCATTTTATTGAATTCATTGTATACTTGATAATTTTAATAAAAACTCAAAAAGACATATCTTGAAGTTTGATAAAATAACATATGAAGAAAAAATTATTTGGATTAGATGGTGTCTCAGCATGACCTCTCATTCAAAATCATTCACCGCCGATGACACTAAATCGCTAGCCACAAAATATTTTTTTTTTGCTAATGCTGATACTTCTTGCAATGTGTCTATCCCTTTCAATTCTCATATTTAACATTTTCCAGCACTCAATTTCCTTTGTATCTCAACTTATATGAAACTTAGAACACCTAATGGAGTTGTGCTTCCTCAAAAAGCACATCTAATTTCATTAGTGCTAAAACTTGTAATAGAGTTGCAATATAAAATTTCTCTAATATTGCCTTGATAATCCTTCCAAAGGTGGACAAAAAGGAATAAAGATATTATTTTACCTAACTTAACTACATGCAATAATGAAAAGTTAATCGTGAATAAGTCCCTCAAGGATTATGAATCAGTCAGTTATTTATTTGTTGTATTTTCCTCCCTCTTTTCCAATAGGTCATGATATTGTGCATATTTATATGCCTAAATTCCACACTTAAGCTAAGTTCAAGTACACTTTTCCATTGTATCAATAATGTTTTAATCGTGTTAATGCATTGTGATTAGCCAATGTGATTAGTTGGTTGCAGTTTTGGAAGCAAGGAATATAGACACAAAAGTAACAGGAAGTGAAGAGATTGTGGGTCGGATCATAAAAGCACAAAAGACAAAGTTGCAAAGGAGTGAAGGGAAGTTCAAACTGAGAAAATATCTAGCTTTGTATCCTCTCCGCATTACAGAGAGGGAATTCATTATTTCACTTCTGAGGTTGCTCAGACAAATGATTATGAATCCTCTCCGTGTCGCAGAGAGTAGGACTTTAGGAAGAAAGACAGGTCCGTATCAACTCTGCATCACGTACCCACAATCTAATTTTCGGCTGATCTTTTTCCAACTATAAATAGACTCGAGTCTTGTTATTTTTATTATTCTTTTTCTGGTTTATGGAGAATGACGACTTGGATGAGTTTGTACTTCAAATTTGTTGTTCATTCCTACTCTTTTCATCCATTGATTTCTCGTATGATTATTGAATATTCAAAGAATGAGAATCAAATTATGAGTATCTAATTTCTCTAATCCAGGGCTGTAGCTACAGACGATTGTGTAGTATTGAATTTTATGGATGGAAGTTGGTTATCACATAAATTTCCTATTTGATTCCTGTCTTAGTATTTTATGATTGGTTACCATTGATATAAATTCATTGGCTAATTTTGTCACGCCCCGAGCTACCCCCGAGGCGCGGACACGGGACCTAGGACCACAAGTGATCCCAAGCTAATCTGTCATGCCAGAGCCTTCACCCTGGATGTGGCCGACATCCAACGACCATTGCTCGCCTTGAGCGAACTCTTGTCCTAGCTTACTCAACTCACCGGAATACTTAACTCAACTCAATCAAGAAATAGAGCATGATTAAAAGAAACACTTAATATGATAGTCTGGCCAAAATGACAGTTAAGTCTCAACACTTGAACATATGAAATTATAAGGTAAAAGAGACTTCAAAACTGAACTACTAACTGTCTATGAAGCCTCTAAACTGACTGAGATGGATGATGGGACACCACAACATCTTAATAAACTAACTAGCAAAGCAATTAAAATGATGTCCTCCGGAATGCAAGGAGGCTCACCACTGACTCTGGAGCTCGAACTGGATCAACGAAGCGCTGCATGCAGATCCTGGTTACCTGCGTCTGCATCATGAGACGATATAGGTCAACTGGTATTAGTACATTGAATGTACGAGTATGCGAGTTGGAATATAAACACATCTATAAAGCTTGAAAGGGATTAATGATGAACTTACCTTGGCTCTGCTTGAATCATAAGATAACAACTCAATATAAAGCAATAAGGACATATGCCATATATATAAAGAACTGATAAAACAATGTAAAAACTTAGTTCATTAAATATAGAACAATAGTAAACTCAATTTTATAAATTTCTGTGGGAGATTCTCTAACCGACAACCATTACTTGAGCCTAAGTGATGATACAACATTTTATCTCACGCTGCTGAGGACCATCCAATACCTTGCCATCGGTATATGACCTTACTTAACTTAGTGGATTCACTAGCTTAGCTTAGGTGTTCATCTAAAAAGTATGACCCGTTAATTCCCATGATGGCTACATGGTTTACATGGAGACTTGAGTCAATATGAACTCTCATCACCATATCGGTGATCAATACTACTCCCAAAATATATTTTAGCTCATGCTTTTAACATAACTTTCTTCCTTGGGGTTGAGATAATTTGCTCGACCCTTTTTAGCTTTAACAAGCACTCTTGGAATCAATATTCCCCTTTTTCTTACTCAAAAGTCTTTTGGAACTCTTTGTGTTTCCTCTTACTTAAATGTGAAAACATTTATAAACCTTTAGGGAATACTTAGTTCCCTTATAGCTTTTGAGAGATGTACTCAACTCTTATTCTTTACTTCACTTGAAGTTAAATCTTAAGGAATACTTAGTTCCTTATAACTTTTGAGAATTTAACTCAAATCATCACTCTTTTCTCAACTTGTACCTTGAGACTTAAAACAAAGTTAAAATGATTGTTTAAGACTCTTTGAAAACTTTAAGAACTTACTTTGACTTACTTCTTAACTTTTAAACTTGACTCTTAACTTCTTTGAACTTGATCTTAGTTTCTCTTGAATTTGGATTATGAATTGAAGGATCATGATCTCATGTTTATGGATGATTTCATGAGTTTTAGATGTACTTGAGAGTGTCGGAATCAACTAGGAATGATAGGTATATCACTTAGGAACTAGTATAAAAAGATAGTGAAATAACCGGGTTTCCAGGTGACATTGGCGCTTTTAGAGGAGCGGGGTGCCAGAGCGTGTCAGAAAGACTTTGGTCTGAGGCGCTCTGGCTGGCGCGGCGCTCCAGGACCTGCACTGAGGGGCTCTGGCAGGCACGGCGCCCCAGGGGTCGTCAGATGGAACCTCCAACTTTTCTTCTCCGTTTTTCATATCTAAACCTCCTAAACTTCCATGGATCCCATCCCAAACACTTAGGATCACTAAATACCTCATTTCCCAATATATTAGACCCAAAAACAGTCCGAAAACACGAATCAATTCTACTAGAGATAAACTACAATTCAACCAACAAAAATTTCACAATTTTTCATCAAGAACTTCCATGTTCATCATTCAATAAACTGTAACTTGCTGAATTGAATCAAATTAGGGTGTGGGTGAAAGGAACCAACACAGAGTGATCTCACATACCTTAACAGGATCACACCCGACGAAATCCACGCAATGATTCTTGGCGTTCTTGCTTCTTCTTCTCCTTTCTCTTCTTTTCTCCACTTCTTTTCTCTTCTCTCAAAAACCTATCTTGTTTTCTAAAAGCGTGAACTGAATAGAGTCAGTTTAGACCCTAAATTACTATCCAAAAAACGAAATTAAATAATTGGATAAGGAAAAACCAAAACACCCTTTAAAAATCCGTATTGGACTTTCCTCATTCTAACAACCCAACTTCCGAAAGTCATATCTCCCTCATACGACCTCAAAATTTTGCAAACTCAGCGCCGTTGGAAGATCTTTCCAACCATATAAAGAATTCAAACTAACTCCTCCTGATCTGGGAGTTATGGCCGTTTGAAAATGAACCAAAATTCACTTTTACACTAAAAACTTTTTTTCCAGATTTCCATATTTATTTCCAAAAATGATTATTCTTGGTTTCTTAGCTTATTCTTAGTTATTTCATGTTACGAGATGTTACATAACCCTGCTGGCATGTTCATGAGCATACTAAAGATAATAAACTGGTGCGGAAGCTAAATCATAATTAAAATGAAAAAGATTGGAAATACCCATATACTATAACTGAGATAAATGAAATACTGATGAGTTTAATAAAAGAAGATATTAACTCAACTCTAAGCTAAATCTAACTATGTCTGAAATAAGCCTCTAACTGACTTGAAATTTTGGGACAGACCAACTAAGTGTAGCAAAACTGAAACTAAAGGACTAAAATACTAAAAAGAAGCTCATGACTATTGTCCTCGGAGGATGAACACTCACTACTGATTCTGCTGAACTGGAGATCAGAAATCTATCCAAGTGTGATATAGATGCTGAAGAACCTGAACCTATATCATGAAAAGATATAGTGCACATATGCATCAGTACTTGAAAGGTACTGAGCATGCAGGATGAGTAAAGCTTATATAACTGAACAAAACAATAAGGCAATGATATAATCTGAACATGATAAAGATGCTGAATGGTGAGATGACTGAATGCAGTGTCCAATATATAACATGCTGAATCTGAATACTGGAGCTAAATGTGGAGTCCGATAATAAAACCACATGAGCTAAATGTGGAGTCCAATGTATACGCCCCATCGAGAGGAATCAATATACCGTGCTAGAGGTATCGAGACATACTGGCGTGATCACTAAATTGATGCCCACAGAGGGGACTTACAACCTACGTGGCGAGTAGCTAGTTCTAGGACTATAAGGGTACGCTGAACCCTAGTCCAACTCGGTATTATGCTACTCACAATGAATTAGGTGGTTAACTGATTATGACTAAGTCTCTGTAAATACTAGATATCTCAAAACTGAACATGCAAACTAAGAATGCAACAATTAATTTGATAATGATGTGTTAATAACTGAGGCATGTATAATTGAATAACTAAAATATCTGACCTAGCATGTGTAATTTAAGAACTAAAGAAATACATAGTTAGGGTTCTTAAATTCATGCTTTTATCTGAATATTAACGTAATAATCTGATTTGATGTAACATCTCACAAATTGAGATAGCTAGGAAGAAGTTTAGAAGTTGAAATAGTATGTTTTGGGAAGAATTAAAATCTGGA
Source organism: Solanum pennellii (assembly GCF_001406875.1). Lineage (NCBI taxonomy): Eukaryota > Viridiplantae > Streptophyta > Magnoliopsida > Solanales > Solanaceae > Solanum > Solanum pennellii. Next base: position 47,694,485 of record NC_028647.1, on the reverse strand, counting down.
AATTTTCTTAAGTTAGGAAAAAATGAGTTTTGGGCAACTTCAAATGGCCATAACTTCTAGCTCAAGATGAGTTAAAGGTAGTTCTGGATATGGTTGGAAAGACCTTGGAGAGTTATTTTCTACGCCGCCGAGTTTGCGCGATTTTGATTTCGTATGACTAAGTCATGCCTTTAGGTTGTTGGGCTTTTAATTAAGGATACTCCAATCCGGATTTAGGAAGCGCAAAGTTGTCTCTTCCTTACCCTATCATTTTATTTCATTTTGAAGTAATAAATTGGGGTCTAAACTGATTTCATTCAGTTCACTCTTTTACAAAACCAGTTAGGGTTTTGAGAGAAGAGAAAGCAGAGGAGAAAAGAGGAGAAAGGAGAAAAGGAATCAAGAATGTTCAAGATCGTCAAAGTTCGGCTTATGGAATTCGTCGGGGATGATCCCTAAAAAGGTATGTGAGATATTTCTTTGTTGGGTTAGTTCACCCACACACCAATTTGTTCAATTCAGCGAAGTATGAATAGATCGCATGATGAACATTGAAATTCTTAAAGAACAATGGTTAAATTCTTGTGGGTTAATTGTAGTATGTTTTAGTTCGTTGGATTCGTGTTTCCAGGTTTTTTTTCGGGTCTAATGTATTAGGTATTGAGGTTATTAGTGATCCTAAGTGATTGGGGTGAGATCCATTGAAGTTTAGAAGGTTTAGAGGTGAAAAACGCAGAAGAAAAGTCGAAACGCGCGTCCTACGACCTTGGGACGCCGCGCCTACCAAGCCCCACAGGACAATCTCTGTTCATAGGGCCTTGAGGCGGCGCGCGGGCCAGAGCGTCCAAACTTGGCTTCTGAAGTTTGGGGCCTGGCGCCCCACACCTCTCAGAGCGTCAAGGACGCGAGTTCACCCTATTTATTCCCTATCTTTTCGTACTACTTCTTTAGCGGTGTACCCACATTTACTAGTTGATTCCAAAACTCTAAGGTACGTCTAAACATCATGAAATTATCCATAAGCATGAGATCATGAACCTTGAATCCATAATCCAATTCAAGAAAAGTTAAGATCAAAGTCAAAGAAGTTAAGAGTCAAGTCTAAAAGTTAAGAAGCAAGTCAAAACAAGGTTTTAAAACTTTCCAAGAGTCTTTACCAAACATGTTAAATTTGTTTTAAGGCTCAAGTTACAAGTTAAGCAAAGAGTAAAAGTTGAGTTCAATTCTAAAAAGTTATAAGGGAATTAAGTTCCCGTAAGAGTTAAGCTTCAAGTTAAGTAAAGAGTAAAGATTTGAAGTTCATCCATTAAAGAAATATAATGGAACTAAGTATTTCCCGAAGAGTTGTTTCAAGACGTAAGTTTCAAGCTAAGTAAAGAGTAAAGAGTAAAGAGTTAAGTTAAAGTTCTTTTCTTCAAAATTATAGGGGGACTAAGTATCCCCAATGAGATTTTGAAATGTTTTCACATTTAAACAAGTAAGGAAGCTAAGTTTTGCAAAGAGCCTTCAGGATAAATTTTCAGAAAAGAGTTATATCTTTATAAAATGAAGCAAGCAGGGAAACTAAGATTTCCAAGATAGCCTTTGGACTATATTTTTGAGCACTAATCTCAAACCACAGGAAAAGTTTTCAAAACATACAAGATAAGTATATTTTGGGAGTAGTATTGAGCACTGATATGGGGATGCGAGTTTCAAATTAACTCAAGTCTTCATGAAAACCATGTAGCTATCATGGGTAGAAAAGGTCATACTTTTTACATGATTCCTTTTCAAAGTTTACTAGTGGATCCATTAGGCAGTTCAGGTCCTATGCTCTGGCAAGTTTAGGATGGTCCTTGGTAGCGTGAGGTAAAATACTGTATCATCAATATAACTATTAAGTGATGGTTGTCGGTAAGAGAAACTCCCACATCAGTATTTGCATGGTTCCTCAAGAGGTTCTACTTAGTATGAATGGGGTAATGAGACTTCATTCATGCATTGTACAAGTAGACTTTGAGAGGAAGCATGATATGTCTTTTATTGAGATTATGAGTTTATATTAGTTTATTTTGTATTTTACATACATCTCAGAGGTAATTGTATCTTTACATACACAAATTTGAAACCATGTTTTAACCAGCTTTTCATTATATTGCACATGTCTTTAAATTGTCACATAATGAAATGAGTTAGTTATTCATGAGTTGAGCAGAGCCAAGTTAAGTGTTCATTCTTACTCCTTTTCAAGCTTAAGTTGTTGTTTAGTATTCCAACTCTCATAGTCGTACATTCAATGTACTGATGACACTTGGCCTGCATCGTATCATGATGCAGATGTAGGTAACTAAGATTGACATTCCAGCGCAGCGTTGATCCAGTGAGCGATTCAGAGTCAATTGGTGAGCCTCCTTGCTTTCCGGAGGATCCATTTTCATTGCTTTCTAGTTTAGTTCATTAGGATGTAGAGGGTTCTGTCCCAACATCCATCTCAGTTATTAGAGGCTTCATAGATAGTTAGTCAAATGTTAGTTCTTTTGTCATAATTTTGTTATTAACTTGTTTTCAAATTTGACTTGCCATTTTGGCTAAGGTAAATGTTTATTTTTAAAATTTTATGATTTCAGTCCAGCTAGTTGAGTTAGTTAGCATCTTAATCCTTATATTAATGCTTTAAGTCTTCTCTGAGTAAGTAAGCCAGGCCAAGGGTTCGCTTGGGTCCAAGAATGGTCTCCGAGTACCAGTCATATCCAGGGTGTTGGCTCGGGGCATGACAAACTTGATATTAGAGCCTAGAGTTCAAGAGTCTTAGGGAGTCTATGAAGCCGTTTTTGTAGAGTGTTAGTCATCGGTGTGAAGCGCGCCACATCTATGATTAGAAGGTTACAACATTTAAGAATTCCTAACTTCTTTCATATTCTTTTTGTGTGCTATAGTTTATCTCTAAAAAGTTTCCTTCTAATTCGTGCCTGCGCGTGTTTTCAGAGAATCATGTCTCCACGAAGATCAGTCAGAGGTCGTTTAGCTAGGAGGATTGTTGAGGAACAAGATTTGCCAAATGAACCTAAAGTGCAACCTCAAGAAGAAGTTACCCATGCTGAATTCTGTGAGACTATCTAGATGTTATGTCAGGTTGCAACTCATCAAGTTAGACAGAGAGGTAATCAAAATGAAGTGGATGATACCTCAAGGATTCGTGAGTTTTTGAGGTATGAATCCACCAAGCTTCATAGGTTCAAGTGTCAAAGAGAATCCACAGAACTTTGTTGAAGTACTTTAGAAATTTTTTGACTTATTGCATGTTGTTGATGCTGAGTGGGTAGAACTAGCTGCATACTAACTAAAGGGTATCACTAGAGTCAGGTTCGACCAATGGAAAGGGAATAGGGCTGAGGATGCACCAATAGTGAGTTGGGATGTGTTTGAGAATGCTCTCATGGGACATTTTCGTTCCCTGTGAGTTGCGAGAGGCAATGATTAGAGAGTTTTTAATCCTTAATCCATAGTCTGAGTGTTCATGAGTACATTCTAGAGTTTGCACAACTTTCCCTCTATGCTTTGGAGATGGTTGTTGAGATGAGGAAAAAGATTAGTTTATTTGTTGCTGGATTGTTTCATCAGCGAAGCAAGGAAGAAAAGACAACAATGTTGATAGGGGATATGGACATAACAAGGCTAATGATTCGAGTGCAACAAGTTGAGGAGGATAAGCTGAAGGATAGAGAAGGTAAATAAGAGGGCAAAGACATCAAGCAATGAGTTCAGGAAGCAAAAGAGTTTTACGAATTCCTCCTTCCAATAGAAACAGGAGGGACCTGCTCCACCATCTATTAGTGCCCTTGCACCCAGAAACAAAAGTGAGCATAATGGTCGGAGTTCACAAACCTTTAGAGCTAGATACACCAAGTCTCAAGGTAGTGAAGCACAAGGAGGTAACTGGGCTCCTGCATGTGCTAGGTGTGGTGGAACCCACCCAAGAAAGTGTCTTCAGGGTCAGGCAGGTTGCTTCAAGTGTCGACACGAGGTCACTTCATGAAGGAGTGTCCAAAGAACATGCAAGGAATGATACAGGTAGAGGAACAAATCTCCTCTATGCAATCATTAGACACCAAGAGTAAGAGAACTCGCTAGATGTTGTCACGGGTATGATAAAAGATTTACTTTTGATGTTTATGATTTATTAGATCTAGGAGCAAGTTTATGTTTTGTAACTCCTTATGTTGCTTTCACACCCTGAGCCTACACCCTGGGCTAGACTAGCACTCGGTGACCATTGCTGGCCTCGAGCGAACTCTTAGCATGGCTAACTTAACTCAGCGGAAGACAACGATCATACTTACAAGCATGCAAAAACTTAACTTAACTGAATAGAAATACTATTTGGGATGCTTTAAAAGTTAAAACATTCAGACTGGCCAAAATGACAACTAAAGTCTTCAACATAAAAATTAAAATGAAAATATTACTGAACAATTAACTATCTACAAAGCCTCTAAAATGACTAAGATGGATGTTGGGACAGACCCCATAACATTCTAATGATCTAAGCTAGAAAAGAAATAAAAACAATTTCCCAAAAATGCAAGGAGGCTCACCAAGTGACTGTGGAGCGCTCAACGGGATCAACGATGCGCTGCGTGCTGATCCTGGTTACCTGCGTCTGCATCATGAAACGATGCAGGCCAACTGGCATCAGTACATTGAATGTACGAGTATGCGATTTGGAATGCTAAACACACGTAAGCTTGAAAAGGAGTAATAAAGAACACTTACCTTTGCTCTGCCCAACTCATGATCTACTAACTCTTATTCAATATGCACAGTTTAAAAGTAATTGCAATATAAAGAAATACTGACTGGAAAGATGTTATAAACTCTGAATGTATACAAGTACAAATAATATTTGATATGTATGTAAAAGTAGAAATAACTGATATATATTAAAATACAATAATTCTTTGAGAGCTTCTCTAACCGACAACCATCACTTAACAGCTATAGTGATGATACAACGTTACTCGGCCCACGCTGCCCGCCATCCTAACCTTGCTAGAGTAGAGGACCTGAACTGCCTAATGGATCCTCTAGTAAATTACGAAGAGGGTTCATCTAAAAAGTATGACCCTTTTCTACCCACGAAGGCTACATGGTTTACATTGAGACTTGAGTTAATCTGAAGTCGCATCCCCACATCGGTGCTCAATAATACTTTTCCAATATATATACTATCTCTTATGTTTTTAAAATATATTGATTATGTGATTTGAGATTAGTGCTCAAAACTTAGCTTTTAAAAAGCTCTCTTGGAAATCATAGTTTCCTCTTTCTTCTATTAAAACTTGCCATAGGCTCTGTGGAATTCTAGCTTCCTTTCTTTCTCAAAAGTTTGAAAACATTTTAGTTTAAGCTCTGAGGGACTACTTATTTCCCTTATAACTATTGAGAAATAAACTCAACTTTATGCTATTTGCTTACTCGAAACTTAGCTTTTAGGGAATACTTAGTCCCCTTATAGAATTTGAGAATTTAACTCAACTCTTCACTTGAACCTTAAAACAAAGTTAAGCCTTTTGTTTAAGACTCTTGAATGCTCCGAGAACTTACTTTAACTTGCTTCTTAACTTTTAGACTTGACACTTCACTTCCTTGACTTTGATCTTAACTTTCCTTGAATTGGATGATGAATTTAAGGATCATGATCTCATGTACATGGATGATTTTATAATGTTTAGATGTACCTTATAGTGTTGGAATCAACTAGGAATGATAGGTACATCACTTAGGAACTTGTACAGAAATATAGGGGAAAGAACGGGGTCTCCAACGGGTCGTGGCGCTATGAGAGGCGCGGGGCACCAGGGCCTGTCGAAAAGACCCTGGTCTGGGGTGCTGTGAGAGGCGCGGTGCGCCAGGGCTTGTCAGGCAGAGCCTGCTCTGAGGGGCTCTGGCAGGCGCGGCACCCCAAGGGTTATCTGACGGGACCTTCGACTTTCCTTCTTCGTTTTTCATCTCAAAACTTCCTAAACTTCCATGGATCCCACTCAAACACTTAGGATCCCTAAAATCCTCATTACCCAATAGATTAGACCCAAAACCGTCCAGAAACATGACAAACCTATTAGAGATCAACTACAATTCAACTAATAAGAACTTCACAATTTTTCATCAAGAAGTTCAAGATTTTCATTCAAATAAACTCTAATTTGCTGTGTTGAATAAAATTAGGGTGTGGGTGAAACGACCCAACAACGAATGATATCAGGTACCTAGATAGGGATCACCCCTGACAAAATCCACACAATGATCTTAGCGTTTCTTGGACAATTCTTTATCTTCCTCTTCTTTTCTCTTTTCTCCCAAGCCCTAATCGTTCTTTGTTTTTCTAAAACTGATTTTTGACTTGGTTTTACCCCTAATATAACCTAAAAATGAATTAGGAAATACTAGGGTGAAAAGATAACTTTACCCTTATTAAAATCCAGATTGGATTTTCCTCAGCTCAATAACCCAACTTCCAAAAGGCATATCTCCCCGATACGACATCGGATTTTTCAAACTTAGCAGCGGTGAAAAGACATTCCCAAGGGATTTCCGACCATATAAAGAAATCATCCAAACTTCTCCTAAGCTGAATATTATGACCGTTTGAAACTGACCAAAACTCACTTTTGAAAGCTGGAAATTTTCCAAATTTCCCTACTTATTTCCAAAAATGATTATTCTTGGTTTTCTTAGCTTATTCTTAGCTACTTTAAGGTACGAAATGTTACATTTGCAAATCATTTTGAGATTTTTCCTAAGAAATTTTGTGAACCTTTCTATGTATCTACCCCTATAAAAGAGTCTATTCTAGCGGAAAAAGTCTATCATGATTGTCCTATCTCTATCAATCACAAGATTACCATGGATGACTTAGTTTAGTTAGACATGGTAGAGTTTGATGTCATTCTAGGTATGGACTGGTTTCATGCCTATTATGCATCAATAGATTTCAACACTCGAGTAGTCAAGTTTAAGTTTCCAATGAACCAGTTTTAGAGGGTAAAAACAGTTCAACAGCGCATATGAGTCGTTCCATTTCGTACCTTAAGGCAAAGAAATTAGTTTCCAAGGGTCGTGTCTATCATTTAGTATGTAATGACTCAAGTGCTGAGATACCTCCTATTCAGTCAGTTTCAGTTTCAATAGTAAAAGAGTTTCCAAAAGTCTTTCCTAATGATCTACCCGAAGTCCCTTTTGAAAGAGAAATAGACTTCAGCATGCAAATCATTCCAGATACTTGTCCTATCTCTTTTACGCCATATAGAATGGTACTAGTAGATTTGAAAGAGGAATTGAAGGATTTTCTAGAGAAGGGTTTTCTTTGACTAAACTAACTGAGGAGAGAGTTAAACTTTAATGGTTTGAAGCTTGTGGGAAAAGTTTTAAGGAATTGAAAAAGAAGTTGACTACTGATCAGTTTTGACTTAACCAGAAAAGTACTCAAGTTTTTGTGGTGTATTGTGATGCATCTAGAGTTGGTTGGGTTGTGTGTTAATATAGAATGACAAAGTTTTAGCTTATGCCTTCAGAAAGTTGAAAATGCATGAGAAAAAATTACCAAAACCCATGACTTAGAGTTGGTTGCTGTAGTATTTGCTTCGAAAGATGACGCCATGATCTTTATGGTGTTCATGTAGAGGTGTTCATCGACCACAAGAGTTTTCGGCATGTGTTTAGTTAGAAATAGCTTAATCTCAAGCAAAGAAGGTTGTCTACGAGTAGTATTGCACATTTTTGGGAAAGATAAGAAAGAGTTAGAAAAGAAGGTGCATATACTTGCATGACTAGAAGTGTGATTAATTAATTACACAGAAGGAGGTGTAATAGTGATGAATGGGTATGAATCATCATTAGTGAGAGAAGTAAAAGGTAAGCAAGACCAATCCCTATCTGGCTTGAATTAAAGACAAGTGTTCATAAGCAAAAAGCGATGACTTTTGAACAAGGGGGAGATGGTGTATTGAGATATCAAGGTAGGTTGTGTGTAACAATGGTAAATGATTGAATTACTTTAAGTTTTCACCCATGAAGGGTGTTATGAGATTTGGTAATAAGGGAAATCAGTTTGTAGAGAAGTTACTTGAGAAGCTAAGGAGGATAGGAAGAAGAAATACTTACACCTCTTTGAATCCAGAGAAGTTCCAAATTGAGGTACTAATACTTTTCTTGGCATTGATATTAAGTTGGCATATTGTGTTTATATATTGTTGTTGGGTGTATGAGCTAAATGTAAGATGTTACACCATAAGCCTAGTAAGAAGTAATCTCACTCGAGGACAAATGTTCCCAAGAGGGAGATATTGTAACATCTCGCAACTTGAGATAGCTAGGAAGAAGCTTAGAAGTTGAAATAGTAATATCAGGAAGAATTAAAATCTAGAAATTTTGATTCATGTTTTCGGACTGTTTTTGGGTCTAATATATTGTGTAATTTGGTATTTGAAGTTCTAATTGTTTGGGGTGGGATCCATGGAAGTTTAGGAGGTTTGAAGATGAAAAATGGAGAAGAAAAGTCGGAGCAGCCGTCTGACACCCCCTAGGGCACCGCGCCTACCAAAGCCCCTCAGGGCAGGCTCTATCTGACAGGCCCTAGCGTGCCGTGCCAGCTAGAGCACCTCAGATCAGAGTCTATCTGACAGGCTCTGGCACTACGCGCCTCTTAGAGTGCCAAGGCCACCTGGAGACCCCGTTCTTTCTATATCTTTCAGTACTAGTTCCTAGTGACGTACCTATCATTCCTAGTTGTTTCCAACACCTCTAAGTACATCTACACATCATGAAATCATCCATAAAAATGAGATCATGACCCTTGAATCCATAATCCAATTCAAGGAAAGTTAGGATCAAAGTCAAAGAAATTAAGAGTCAAGTCTAAAAGTTAAGAAGCAAGTTGAAGTAAGTTTTTAAAGATTCTAGAGTCTTAAACAAACATGTTAAACATTGTTTTGAGGCTCAAGATATAAGATGAGCAAAGATTAAAGAGTTACGTTGAAGTTCTTTTCTTCAAAAGTATATGGGGACTAAGTATTGCCAAAGAGAAGTAATTTTCACATTTAAACAAGCAGGGGTAATTTTCACATTTAAACAAGCAGGGAAACTATGATTTCCATGAGAGCTTTTTAAAAGCTATGTTTTGAGCACTAATCTCAAAATCACAGAATCAGTATGTTTTAAAAACATAAGAGCCAATATATATTTTTTTAGGAGTAGTATTGAGCACCGATGTAGGGATGCGAGTTGATATTAACTCAAGTCTCCATGAAAACCATGTAGCCATTATGGGTATAAATGATTCATTCTCTGGCAAGGTTAGGATGGTCCGACTGCGTGAGCCGAGTAATGTTGTATCATCACCATAACTCTTAAGTGATGGTTGTCGGTTAGAGAAGCTCCCACAGAAGTATTGTATTTTCTTATACATAGTTATATGTATTTTCACATACATCTCAGATATTAAATGTATACTTGTATAAATAAGGAGTTTACAACATATTCAGTCAGTTTTATTTATATTGCATTTACTTTTAAACTGCATATATTGAATAAAAGTTTGTAAATCATGAGTTGAACATAATTAGGGTAAGTGTTCTTTATTACTCCTTTTTAAGCTTAAGTGTCGTTTAGCATTCCAACTCGCATACTCGTACATTCAATGTATTTATGCCAGTTGGCCTGCATCGTGTTACGATGCAGACACAGGTAAAGAGGATCTACATCCAGCGCACCGTTAATCCAGTTTAGCATCCCAGATCCTGTTGGTGAGACTTTTTGCGTTCTGGAGGATCTATTTTATTACTTTCTAGTTTAGATCATTAGGATGTTGTGGAGTCTATCCCAACATCCATCTCATTTATTTCAGTCTTCATAGACAGATAGTCAGTTAGATTGTTCAGTTGATGTCTCTTTTATTTTACATTTCAGATTTTTCAACTTTGAGACTAAATTGTCATTTGGCTAGATTATTATACATTGAAGATGTTCCCTTGAAAATGTCCTTATTGTGTATATCAATAAAGTCTTCTGCTGAGTTAAGTAGGCCAGACCAAGGGTTCGCTCGAGGCCAATAATGGTCACCGAGTGCGAGTCCCGCCTAGGGTGTAGGCATGGGGCATGACAAAAATCCCATGCAGATGTAAAGAGAAGAGACTTAAAGTTTGAAATAGATGAGTAGGTTTCCAGAAATTGTCACCCATGAAGGGGGTGATCAGCCTTGACAATAAAAGAAAGCTTCATCCCAGGTATGTAGGTACTTACTGAATCCTGAAAAAGGTTGGTAATGTGAGTTAGAGTTGCCAGCAGAACTAGCAGTGGTTCATCTAGTCTTCCACATTTCCTTATTAAAGAAGTGTGTGAGTGATCCCACATCGATTGTAACTTCAGAGAGTGTGTGGCTATGAAATATAGCATCACCTCTGAACAAGTTCAGCTGAAATTCTTGACCGTCAGGTTCATATGTTGAGAAATAAATGTGTCACTTCAGTAAAGGTTTTATGGAAGATTCAATCCTTAGAGGGAGCTACTTCAGAAGCATAAGCAGTCATAATGGTCAAGAACCGTCACCTCTTTCCTTTTGATTCAGTTTCAGCTTGAAATAATAGTTCCTCTCCGGTCTCTCAGCTTACTCTTGTGTAATTTAGTATATCAGGTTCCTTCAGTTATCATTGCATTCCATCATATTTGCATGTTCATGCAACTTAGTTCAATTAGATATCACTTTCTAGTATTAAGTTAGTAGGGATGTTAACTCTTTCCTCCAAACTCAACATATTTAGACTTCATTTGATGACGAGTGACCCCAATGCAGAGATATTGTTATACCTCAAAAATCTTAACTAAGATTGAACAAGAGAAGGGAAAACTATGCAAGGTGTTCATGTGCCGTGAAGAGAACTACAACCCATCACCCTGCACATGGTTGTGCACCCAACAAAAGGTGAAAGATCATGGACCACTAAACGGTCCATGAAGCTCCATACAGTCCATGAAGTGGCTTGTGAGAGGGACACAAAAGCACCATGGCTACTGTAAAGGACCATAGACCACTATACGGTTCGTGGAGCTTCACATGAGCCATGAAATGGCTCATGAAAGAGGCTTGATAGAGTTTGAGGTTTGGGTCAACTTTAAAAACCATATCTTTTAGTAAAAAATAAATTAAGTGGTCTATGACCTATCTTATTAATGATCTATGAGTCTTCTTTCCATCGCCACCAAGTTTGCCTTATTCCAAGGTTTCAGTAAAACATTATGATCATTTTGGTGAAAGCCTGATGGGCTGAGCATCTACACGAGCTGCTAGACAGGTGTAACATCTCGTAATTTGAAATATCTAGGAAGAAGTTAAGAACTGGAAATAGTCATTTTTGGAAATAATAAAAAAAACTGGAAATTTGTTTTAAGTTAGGCAAAAAGTGAGTTTTTGGACAACATCAAATGGCCATAACTTTTATTTAGTATGAGTTAGAGTTACTTTCAGTTATGGTAGGAAAGCTCTTGGAATGATCTTTCCAACGCCGCTGAATTTACGTGATTCTGCATTTGTTTGAGTGAGTTATGCCCTTTGGAAGTTGGGTTATAGGAATAAGGAAAGTCCAGTTCGGATTTTTGAAGGGTAGTTTGGTCTTTTCCTTATCGTTTTATTTTAATTTGTTTTTGTTAAACAATTAGGGGTCAAAACTGAACTTAGTTAGTTTACGCTTCTGGAGAAAAGGTTGGGGTTTTTAGGGAAGAGAAAATAAGAGGAGAATGAAGAAGAACGTTCAAGATTCGTCAAAATCGTCGAGTTTAGCTTGTGGATTTCGTCGGGGGTGATCCCTACAAGGTATGTAAGATCACATAGTGTTGGGTTAGTTCACCCACGCGCCAATCATGATTCAATAATTTAGCGAAATATGTTTGATTTGAAAGTGAATCCTTTGACTTTTTGATTGATATTCGTTTTCATTCCTATGGATTGTGTTGTTGAAGTTTCTTGAGGTTTGATATGTTTGTGGGTGTAATTCCAGGTTGAATCTATCATATATTGAGAGTATAAATGATTCCAAGTGTTAGGGGAAGGAACCAATGGAGTTTAGAGGGTTCAGAGTTGGAAAACGTAGAAGAGATTTCATCGGTCAAATCTGGATAGTGCCTTCGCGTCGCGGACCTACTCCCTAGATTCGGAAAAAATCATTTCGCATCGTGGAGAGGTCACGAACGTTTTGTCTCAAAGGCTATTTTTGAACCAATAACTTAAATGCTTCTCCGCATCACAGACTCACCCTCAAACAATGATTTCTTGATCTCTTCTAATTTTTAGCTATCTAAAATCATCCCTAAACATCACGAGATCTTTCCTATCACCAATCACAATCCTTGAATCCACAATTCAATTCAAAAAAACTTAAGTGTCAAATTTAGAAGTTAAAGAGCAAGTCAAGAGGAGTTCTTTAAAGTTTTCAAAAGTCTTTAACATACGTTTTAACTTTGTTTTAAAGACTTAAAGTTAATGTTCATTTCCTCAATGAAGTATATTTCCAAGGACTTTTGAGCTAGTTTTAGAAAAGAGTAAATGCTTTTACAATTAAGCAAGAGGGAAAACTTTGATTTCCAAGATAGCCTTTGAGCTAAGTTTTTGAGCACTAATCTCAAATCATAGAAAAAAAAGTATGTTTTCGAACTTTTTTGTCTCAAAGGCTATTTTTGAACCAATAACTTAAATGCTTCTCCGCATCACAGACTCACCCTCAAACAATGATTTCTTGATCTCTTCTAATTTTTAGCTATCTAAAATCATCCCTAAACATCACGAGATCTTTCCTATCACCAATCACAATCCTTGAATCCACAATTCAATTCAAAAAAAGTTAAGTGTCAAATTTAGAAGTTAAAGAGCAAGTCAAGAGGAGTTCTTTAAAGTTTTCAAAAGTCTTTAACATACGTTTTAACTTTGTTTTAAAGACTTAAAGTTAATTTCATTTCCTCAATGAAGTATATTTCCAAGGACTTTTGAGCTAGTTTTAGAAAAAAGTAAATGCTTTTACAATTAAGCAAGAGGGAAAACTTTGATTTCCAAGATAGCCTTTGAGCTAAGTTTTTGAGCACTAATCTCAAATCATAGAAAAAAAGTATGTTTTCGAACTTAAGAGCCAGTAATATATTATGGGAGTAGTATTTAGTACCGATATGGGGGAGAGTTCAGACAACTCACAACCCCCATAAACCATAAAGTTACCATGGGTAGAAAAGGGTCATACTTTTTAGGTGATTTCCTTTAGTGCTTTTTAGCGTAGAGTAGTGGATCCACATAGTAGTTCAAGTTCTATACTCATGGCAAGGTATAAGAAGGCCCTGGCAGCGTGAGGCCAAATGATATATCATCGCAATAGCTCTTACATGATAGTTGTCGGTTAGAGAAACCCCCACAAAAATAATTGTACTTTTATATGCATAGTTTATTGTATTTTTACCTGCACTTCACAGTTATATGTATCTTTGTAGACACATAGAGTTGACTTTATATTTTTTAAAAAAAATTCTTTATACTTTTAACATCTTGTAACTCAAATAGCTAGGAATAAGGTAAGAAGCAAAAAATAATCACTTTTGGAAAGAAAGGGAAAATTTTGGAATTTTTTTTTGAAGTTTAAGAAGTGAGTTTTGGTCATTTTCAAACGGCCATAAATTCTAGATCAGGATGAGTTAGAGGTAGTTCTTGATATGGTTTGAAATACCTTGGAGAGATCTTTCCAACATCGCCTAATTTGTGCATTTTCAATATCGTATGAGGGATATATGCCTACCGGAAGTTGGATTGTTGAATTGAGGAAGGTCTCAATCCGGATTTAAGAAAGGACAAACTACTCTTTTCACCAATTAATTTTCTATTTCATTTTAGGGATTTATTTGTGGTAAAAAAATTTTTAGTTCAGCTTTAGAAAATCAAAATCATGCTAAGGGCTTGGAGGAGAAAGAAAAGAAGAAGAAAAGGGAGAAAAGTCAAGAATTCGCCAAGAACGTCGAGGTTTGCGAGCGGAAATCGTCGGTGGTGATTCTTATCAAAGTATGTGAGATCTTTTCGTGTTGGGTTAGTTCACTCACACACCAACTTCTTTAAATTCAGTGATTTGAGTAAGGTTGAACGCTAAAAAGGTGAGATTCTTGCAGAACATTGTTGAATACTTGTTGGTTGAGTTGTTACATGCCTAGTGTTGATCTGATTCATGTTTCCGTGTTGGTTTTTAAGTCAAATCTATTGGGTATTGAGGGTAATAATGATCCTAAGTGTTTGGGGGAATGAAACATGAAATGTTAGAGGGTTTAGAGATGAAAAAAGAGGATAAAAGTCGAAACACCTGTGCGTAGGGCCCTAGAGAGTCGCGCCTCCCATAGCCCCACAGGACAATCTCTGTCCGTAGGGCCTTTGGGCTCCGCGCCAGCCAGAGCGCCCCAGCTTGGCCTCTGATATTTGGGGATCGGGGCCCCACTCTTCTCAGAGCACTAAGGATGCCAGTTCACCCTTTTTATTCCCCACTCTTTCATACTAGTTCCTAAGTGATGTACCCACGTTTCTTTGTTGATTACAACACTCTAAGGTACATATAAACATCATGAAATCGTCCATAAACATGAGATCATGAACCTTTAAACCATAATCCAATGCAAGGAAAGTTAATGTCAAAGTGTAAGAAGTTAACAATTAAGTCTAAAAGGTTAATAAGTAAGTCAAAGTAAAGTTTCTTAAAGTTTTCAAGAGTCTTAAATAAACATTTTAAATTTGTTTTAAGACTCAAGTTTCAATTTAAGTAAATAGTAAAGAGTTGAAGTCTTTCCTTCAAGGAAATATAAGGGAACTAATTATTCCCCAAGAGATGATTTAAGACTCAAGTTTTAAGTTAAGCAAAGAGTAAAAAGTTGAATTCATTTCTCAAAAGCTATAAGGGAACTAAGTATTCCCTAAGAATTATACATGTTTTCACATTTTGAGAAAGAAAGGAAGTTGAGACTTCCAATAGAGCCTTTGGCTAGTTTTAGTAAAGAGGAAACTATAATTTCCAAGAGATATTTTGAAGCTAAGTTTGAGAAATTACCTCAAACCAGAGAAGAAGTTATTTTAAAAACATATGAGCTAATTATTTTGGGAGTGTATTGAACACCGATATGGGGACGCGAGTTCATATTAATTCAAGCCCCTATAAACCATGTAGCCAACATGGACAGAAGAAGGGTCATACTTTTTATATGATTCCTTGGTGCTTTTTAGCATAGACTAGTGGATCCACTTTGTAGTTCAGGTTTTATACTGACAACAAGGTATAGGACGGTCCTCTTGTAACATGAGGTAAGAAGTTGTACCATCACTTAGGCTCGTATGATGGTTATCGGTTAGAGAATCTCCCACAGAAACTATATTACTTCATATATAAGTAAAGTTGGATTTGTTATTGTATTTTATTTAATGAACTAAGTGTTTTATATTGTTTTACAAGATTTTATATATTACATATGCTTTATTGCTTTATATTAAGTCAAGTTATTCATGAGTTGAGCAGAGCCAAGGTAAGTGTTTCTACTTACTCTTTTTGAAGCTTATATTATTGTTAGCATTACAACTTGCATACTCGTACATTCATTTTATGATGCCAGTTGGCCTGCATCATATCATGATGCAGTCGTTGGTAACCAGGATCAGCACTATCCCGCGCCTCGTTAATATGGTCAAGCACTCAGAGTCAGTGGTGAGCCTCCTTGAATTCTGGAGGACAGATATTTTACTGTTTTTCAGTCTTTTCATTTGTAGAATGTTGTGGGGTTTGTCCCAACATTCACCTTAGTATTATAGAGGCTTCATACACATATAGACAGTCATACATTTTAGTTTTAAGTCTCTCTTTATTTACAAATGTTTTGATATGAGATTAAGTGCCATTTTGGACAAGTTATTTCAATTCAAGTTACTTTATGAGAATGTCTTCTTATATTGGGTTAAGTCTTCCGCTGAGTTAAATAAGTCAGGACAAGGGTCCGCTCAAAGACAGCAATAGTCATCTAGGGTGTAGTCTCGGGGCATTACAATATTGCATTTTTTTAAACTGCTTTATGTAGAAATGAGCCCAGTTATGTTGAGTTTAGTTGATCCAGGTAAGTTGTTCAGATTCTTTTCAAGCCTATGTTGTGTTTAACGTTCCAACTTGCATACTCATACATTCAATGTATTGATGCTAGTTGAGATGCATCATCTTATGATGCAGACGTACGTAACCAGGATTAGCATGCAACACACCATTGATCCAGTGAGCACTCTAGAGTCGGTGAGCTTCCTTGAATTTCGGAGGACTCCTTTTCTTGCTTTCAATCATTTTTATCAGTTTATTAGGATGTCGTGGGGTTTGTACCGCCATCCATCAGTGCCAGTCCTGTCTAGGGTATTGTCTTGGGGCGTGAAAATGGGCTTTGGTCATCATGATGGCTCGTGAAGCCCTCTTGAAGTCACTTCGGCAACATTTAAGTCAGGATCAGATTAGTCTTTTCCCCTATGCATTGGACACTTAAACTGCATCGTTTTGATGCCTAAACTACGTTATTTTACTCAGTCTAAGCTTAATAATCTAGTCAAATAATACCAGAACCCTCATCCTCAAAAAATCACCCAAGTTAGAGAGAATAAGAGGAAAAAGACGACCGTTTCTCTCAAGAATAAGCAAGAGTGTTCTCCGTAGATTCCTTCATTAGGTATGTAGGATTTTACTAGTGGGTGTCTTTAACCAGTTAAGTCCCTAAAATTCAGTTAGTTCTTCATATTTTCATTTACTATTCAGACCTAGGGTTTCTAGATTTTCAAGATTTATTGTGATTATGATTCTTTTGATCTGAATAACTCGTTTCTTGATTATTTAGTATAATTTCATCATAGAACTCACAATAGACATGCCTTTTATTTTAGTCTTTATTTTGAGTTTTTAGTTTTTATCAGAGTTAGTTGGGGTCATGTCCCAACAACTCAATTCAGTAGAGGATTTTTAGACTAAGTAGTAGATTCAACTCAAGTTGTTAAGAGGCTGTTTCCATCATCACTGAATTTTTATTATTTATATTTACTTTCAAACTTGTTGGGGTTTTCCCGTTTCAGATATCCACTGTTTTTAGCTTCCGCAAAGTATATGATTTAATTAGTTATTTTTAGCATGCTTAATATATGCTTGACTTAGTGTTAGTTTCGGTCACTCGTGATCCTAGGTACCATGTTACATCTAGGGGGTAGCCTCAGGGTGTTACAATACATATTTAAGTTTCACTTATCTCCTAGTCATATTACATTAACTCGCTCTTTAACTTGACATCAACTGACATTTATGCTTTCTAACTTATGAGTGTAAAAGTAGAAATTTAAACTTGTATATAGTTAAGCAAATAGACTCGGTATACATCCTACACATAATATGTTACAAGGCATAATAATAAGCAGTTCAAGTGTATCCTATTTAAATATATCATGTAGAACAATTGTGTCTATTTGTTCACCTATATGTAAATTTGAGTATCCACTTGTACACACCAAAGTTGGATTGCGTAGATGACAGTTAAAGACAAGTTAAAAGGGAACATTTATGTAATTATGCATATATCTTATATATTATCTAGGGATAATGCACAAGTACCCCCTCAACCTATGCCCGAAATCTCAGAGACACACTTATACTATACTAAGGTCCATTACCCCCTGAACTTATTTTATTAATATTTTTCTACCCTTTTTTGGCCTACGTGACACCATGTTGTGGACCCAACGTTGATTGACTTTTTTTTCAAGCTAGTGCCATGTAGGCCGAAAAGGGGTAGAAAAATACTTTTTAAATAAGTTTAGGGGGGTAATAGAACCTTAGTATAGTATAAGTGTGTCTCTGGGATTTCGGGCATAGGTTGGGGGGTTCTTGATCATTTTCCCTGTTATGTATTATTTATGTTGATAAATGAATTTAATTGTCATTAATGATTTTTTAAATACTTATAATTTAAATTTTATTTACCATATAAATAGATCTTTTAAGAAGTTGTTATGACGTATATCTTTATCATTAAGATATGTGCATAAGGTTATCACATTATAGATTCCATTAAAATTAGTAACAATTTTTTATGTTCATTTGTTTCATTAGAACAACATTTAATTACATTCAATCAATATTTTTTCCTTTTTGGACAGTACAATCAAAAGTAAAAAAATACTAAGGTCGACAGGGACAAGGATTCCTCTTATGACTGATTTCCCTACACAAAACTGCAACTTTCTTTCATGCGACCTAGATCAATGTCCATTTCATTTCTATGATGTCTAGTATTGTTGGCTCCAGAAGTTCTAAGATATTGACTATTTGCAATTAAGTTTAGTATTGTTGAACAAACTCAGGGGTTTTGATAAGAGTGTACCTGTTCTTGGAAACACATTTGAATCGCAACAATGATTTCAAGAGCAATCTCACGAGAATCTCCCTTGCTACATCTTCAGTTAAATTATCTATGGCACCATAGTAGTTTAATCAAAAGAAAACCCCAAACTAGTAAACAAAAGAGAAAAAAGGTGCTTTTATAGTTTTTGATGGGTTCAACCCTGGTACTGTTAAATAGTACTCAAAAGGAATACAAAACATATTGATTAATGAAACCTTGAAATTACCTATTATAATAGTAACATGCGTAGATGTTATCAAAATTGAGATAGCAAAGATAGGAAACAAACATTTGTATTGTACATTGATAGAACTGAACTAAAACTACATTGTTCGATGACTATATACTTTGATTGGTGCAAGAGATGCACCACAACAGTGACAACGCCAAATTGATGTCATTCTTTATCGTTTATTATCAAGGGTAACATAATTGTTGCTAATGATATAGAGACATGTTTTGAGTTATTTACACTTGCAACATTAATGTTCCCTATCTGTATTACTTTTGCAACACTTTCTTGTTGCTGGATTTTCAATATAACTCCTACTAGACAACTTAATTCTACAAAACGCTCATCATAAAAATTGCAACACTCAAACCATCATAAATAGAGTAAAGGACACAAATTCATTTGAGTAATCAAAGTGTTTAACAAGATTATATAACTCATATCTTTAATTTTCATCAAATATTAAACTCACATATCTTAAAAACCAATGACAGAAAACAAAACAAGTAGGTTGCATAAAAAATGTGTTGTATATCATGCTCAAGTAATTTTACAAACATTTAATACATACAATAGAACTAAGATATTGAGTTAACATGTTTAAAAGCTCAACAGACGATAAATGCACCAACTCTCAATCATCTCGTTGTGTAAGTTTTACTAAGCTCTCCTTAAAATTAAAAAATCCCAAAACCACCATATTGTGTACCTATTCCGAAGCTTGAATTTTGAAATGCTAAATGCCTCATTTTCTTAGTCCGGACATTCTAGGAACCAAATGAGAAGCTTTATCTGCGAAAAATGAGAAAGCTAACATAACATGACTTAATCAGTTCGATGCAATCAAAGGTAAAAATTTTGTTCCAGACACCTGGTTGGATTATTACCCGTATATTTTAATCAAGCATACTACATCGGTTATAGTTCAAGATAGCAATGAAATCGTCCATCAACATCAAACCCAACACAGAAGTATAAACAAAGTTACAATCTGGCCCTACAATCTCTTCAAACATCTCACTCCAAAGTCAAATAAAAGAATAGTGTAGTAAAAACAGTGTCCCACTTATAGCAGCCAATAATAAGTTCCATTCACATAACAGTACCAAATGTGTTTATCACATTTTTATAGAAGGGGAGAGATTCTTTAAGTTTCTAAACTCTACATGAGTACATGGAACATGAATAGACAGTTGTTGCATATTCATGCCAAAGATAGCAATGAAAGTAAACCACTTTATAGTCATTAGTCAAAGGGTCCAATTGAAACCCCAACATAGGGGCAACATAGATTATGGGTGCAGGGAGAGGGAGCAGGAGAGGTCTCACCTCCCTAGCTGCAGGATTCCACAATGTACACAAAATCGTACCATTAATTGTTTCGTACATCGAAAACAAGTGGTCCACAAAACCTATTAGGTGTGTCATACCTTTGAACGTTTGCAGATTTTCTTGAGAAATTAAAGTTATGGAACGGTAATCATGGTCAAGATCATCAGGGATACCATTAGTACAAGTGAGGAGTTGTGGGGAGCTATGATTCTTCAACTGTTGTTGAACGAATTCAGGGTTTTTGATAAGAGCATAGCAACTCTTGGGACAAATTTGAACCACAACAACGACTTCAATAGAGACCTCAACAAAATCTCCTTCGCGATATCTTCAGTGAAATAAACCACATTATCATCCATTTTTAGGTTTCAACAAAAGCAATTTGGTTCTTCTTTAAATAGAGAAGGACAAAATTCCCTCAGTCTTATCCTTCATTTATGTTACCATAATTTATTTTAGCAACATTAAATTTTGTTCTACATTTAGTCATGTAAATCAAAAATACTTTGACCACTTTCTCTTATTAAAATTTGTTTAGCAATTAGTCAAGCAAATATAAAAAATTCATTTTACTTTGACTACTTTTTCTTTTACCACCCATTTAAGGAATAACAAAAGTTCAATCTGATTTTATCCTTAAATTCTTTTAAATATATTTTCTTTATGTTTTATTCAAATAATTATAGGACTCAACATAGAAATTTTTTAATTAATTCTGTTTTGATTTTGTAAAAGTTGACCGATTATTTGAAACGCATAGTTTACATAATGTGAAAAGATCATATGGAGCAGAGGAAGTATGGGAAAGAATCTATTATATAGCTAAAAATTAAAAGGAAAATGCATAAATAATACTCATTTTGTCCATTCTTACTTGTTCAATATAGGGGAGAACTCGTAAGTGTCACAATCCGTAAAGTCGAGTCATGATTGCACCTACTATAACCCATCAGTAGATAAGTTAATACAAAATCTGTAATGACAAGTAATAGGTATAAAGGTAGAAAGAACATTCCATAATAAAAAAAGAAGAAGATGCAACTCAACAGTTATAATGGAGGAAAAGAGCGGAAGAAAAAAAATATATAATATACACATTTATATATACTTATATAAACCAAAAGATATCAAACTCAAAACATGGTAGTCATGTGTACAAAGCGGCTACAAAAGAGTACAAGTCAAAAAGTGGACCAATTCCAAATTGACCCGAAGTGTCATTTTCGAGGACAAAGGGTAAACTGGAAATTTATGTAAAATCATGGTGCACTAATGTTTTAAAACTCATTAGTGAAGCCGTGTCGAAATATGAGTTGAAACAAGCTCAAATCGCCATTTTCTTAAAAATCTATGTTCAAGGGAAACAACGCAAGTCTAAATTCAAAATAGGGGAGTAGATGATAAATCAAGGAATAATCAATGGGTAATAAAGGCGGGGAGTTAAAATCGCTGACCTAATCCATGTATCTCGAAAAGACACTATAAAATTGCCTGCCAAGAGTTCTTAATGATAAAAACATCTGAAATGGGGAACAAACCTCAATTTCTGAATTTAAGCAACTCCCTACTCGCTTACTCTAAACAATCGCAACTAAACCCACCCCATTGCAAAGAGGAAAATTTGGTCAACTCATTTAATGACCTTTGAGATTGCGATGATGTATGATGCGATCATGATGCTCATGACATTCTTATTATCTGATCATGATACCGTCCACACGATCACGAATCTCAAGGAGACGCTCTTATGCAATCGTAACTCAAGAGCCACATGATCGCGAAGAAGGTCATTCAAACATCAGATACAACAATAACAACATCAATTCACTAAGACACAAAATTCACTAAAAGGATTCTCGGGATATGTTCGAAATCTCGATCACAAAAACTAGATGCTATTCAGATGTGCTGGACTCATTGTAACCACGAAGACATAGATTTGAGGTTTTCTTGACCCGAAATTTGTTCAAGTCCTAATAAACTAACTTACATAAAAAAATACCAACCTGCCTTCGGAAGTTATAAAAATCGAACCAAGACCTCACATAGACCTAAAATCATTTCACGAGTCCAATGGTATTGTTGGATATTCAATCCCATCGTCCGAACTCCAAACATTGACCAAAGTAAACTCTTAGCCTAAATATAATTATACTTAACGATAATACTCCTAGACCAAATTTCGTATTTTGTAGCTAATGGATCTAACAAAATTCCATTCAAAGGCACGTAGGTCCGGTTATTGACAAAAACCACTTTTAATAACTTAAAGCCTCTACAATTATAAAACTTTAAAAAACTACATTTTTCTTATCCCATTTCAAAAAACCAAACGTGATTGATGATGATTAGGTCATAATCGATGATAATGATGAAGAGGAGTTAGATGATGTTAGTACGTCGATCATGGCAGTGTATGGAGCCACGAATATTATAGATGAAAATGTTAAGGATGAGGGTGATGAGACCTAGAGGCCCAAGGAGTTCATTCTTTCACTGTTTACTTATGATTCTAATTGTAGCTCTAGGGAATGTTCTTTATCTAAGTATAGGTGGAAGATTAATAACCAAGATTCTTGTTTACTACTTTATCGAGATTTTTTTTTACAATGGGTTCCTCAACTTTTGTTTTTCGTTCTATTCCCTAGGATAGTCCATTGAACCCAGTAGATTTTTCTTGTGTCTTGTCTGGTAAGTCATTATAGAAGTGATTGTTCCTGATGATGGATGGATGACGACCATCTTAACGGAAAATTAGCCATAGGTTGATAGTGTGGAAAAATTAGACTTTGGTACTTTGACACCCCGTTTGGAAGCTAGTCAGACACCATCGGTAGTTCATCGTTAATCATGTAGACGAAAGAATTAACTCATGCGAGATAAATAACTTCTTCAATTGGGTTCTGAATAGAGAGAAGTCAGAAATAACTGTGTATGTGCACTCAATATTTTTTTGTGTGTGAGCATACAATATTTATATCCCTGTATGTGCATCATGGTTCCATGTGTGGTGAGTTTTTGATTGGTTTCTTACATAGAATAACATATAGAACTTTTCATATGTGTATGTGACAAAGTGAGAACATGATTTAGGCATTTCGTTATATAGCCCATTCAATTCTATGTTTATGCCTCCTGACATTATCCCTAGTAAAGCCCATTTGGAGCCTAGTAGCCTGTTTTTTTTGGTAGGCGCATGATGCGCCTAATCCATTTTTTTGATACTCTCTCTCAATTCGATCCAAACAATGTTTAGTAATGCACTATGTAGTGAAGAAAAGGTTGAATAAAAAATACCGTGGTTTAAGGGAAAAGGCGAGCGTAGTCAAGAAGAGAGTTGGTGAAAATAGCTCATAAATTAAATTTCAAAATGCTTGTTGCACATGGAAAAAAGAGTGATGATATATTAAGATAAATAAAGTAATATGCTAGCAAGAGTGTGAAAGGGCAGAAATAAAAAGATAGTAAAGGAAGTTCAAAGGGTGTGAGCAAAGGAGTGAAGTAAGGTAAAAGAGGGAAAAATGGTGAAGTGTCGTGTTGTGTAACAAGTGCATTAGGGAGGAAAGTCACTATATATAAGTGCATTAGGGAGGTAAGTCACTATATATATCCAAAAGTATTCTCCCTTTCCTGAAGCCGAAATTAAAATCAAATAAATTCATTTTCGTTACACACTAAGGGCATGCCTATGATATATTTTGATATTTAGGAACATCTTTTGTGAGAGTGGGCACATATTTTCTGAAATATTGTCCCTTTAAATTTGAATGCTTGTGAAAATGAAAAATGTAATGAGAGAAGAGATTGTTGTACTTTTGACCCCCAAATTTGCCTAAGAAACAAGTATATTCTATATACATCAGTCATGTTTTGTAAAGCAAATAATATAATGAAACAATATTTTATCGCGGAAAATCCCAACTCATAGGGCGACCTACACCTCTGTAGGATTTAACTCCACTTCATTAAACTTTGAACCTCAACAAAATATTACAAGCCTATGTAACCTAAGGAATTATAAACTCTAATTTCTAGCTACCCAAGAAAGAAAAAAACCAGGTTTAAGTCTTCTACTGTCCGTCAAGTTTCTCAAACTTGTTAGACGAATCCTACATACACTCTCGATTGTAATCAAAACTCTTAATTACAATATTACAACTTTTTCCTCACAAATTAGCAACATTCTCAGGAAACTCTTAAGACTCTCTCAAACCTCTTGATCGTGTTTTGATCTTCTCTCTATGTAAGTGCGCAATATTTTCAAGCGAAACTATCGCCCTATTTATAGATTTGGACTTGAATACAAAACCTATTTCAACTAGAAATCCTACTTGTGCTCTGCTCCCTTTTTCTCTTGAAACTTAGAAGCTCACGCGTAGGATTCCTACTTTGTGTGGAACTCCTAGTTCAACTCGAACTTGTCCTCAGTTCTCTTCAACTCCTTGTTCAAATCGAACTTAACTTCTGCCGCATCTTCAACTCGAACATCCTTGTCTTTAAACCAAACCCGACTTGTACTTCTTCTTTGAGCTTTGCTTCAAAAAGAACTTTTCATGTAATTTTCCATAATTAGATACAAAAATTGTTTTCCTTAAGTGAATAAAAAAAACTCTATTGACAGTTCATTCCATCGTCGACTTGGTTTAGACTCTTTCTGTATCACGTCGACTTTGGCATTCTTCAAAATAATCAGCATTATAGCATCAACAAATTCCCCCTTTTTGAAAATGGCAATTCCCATCTACTTGCATTGAACAGGTAAGTAAAGACATACATTCATATGCATGCTGCTTCCCCCTTAACCGATTAGGAAGTAGTTTTCCTACGTTAAGTCAGCTTCTTAATAAATTATAAAGCTACACTTAATTTCCGAATCCAATCCTTCTTCCAGTAGGCCTTGTTAAACTAAGATCATGTTTACTAAACTTGTTTCATGATGCAATCGTTGTCATTTTTCAAAATATACATATTCATCTGTACCTATTAGAGATTTACGAAAATACTAAGGCACTCATGAAACATGCTTCTCGTAATTGTTGTTTGTGTTTTTCATGCATGATCATAATGGCTGGGTAAATTTTAAAGATTCCATTATTCAAGTTATGTTGTGTCTTGTGGATACCTTGGTGCTAAGTAAAGGTGTCTTATTGCATTAGAAGTGAACAACAAAAAATGACTAAAAGATTTTTGTTGACACATGTGCGGGTGGACAAGTTCTTAGGTGTTAATGGTGAAGTGAGAGAAATTGTGTGAAGAGTTGTTCGAGGACAAACATAAATTTAAGTGTGGGATAGTGATTTTGGGTATATTTATATGCCCACTTACCATATTTTGCCCGCATGGACCTTTTTAGTTTTAAGAGCATTTTATTCTTATTGTTATTATTTTATTGGTATGCGATGATTATGCACTAAGACGTACAATTAGCAAATGAAGGGAATTCAAAAATAATCAAGCACTTGGGAACTAAAGCAGAGGAGGAAAGCATGGATACAACTCGGAGGAGCACGCAAGAGAACACACACGAAACATATCAGTTGGAGCACATTGCACACGCATTACCACATACCTAAAACTATTGTTGCACCCTTTCTTAACTCTCAGAACTCCAGGCATCACTAAGGCCATTGTCTTGGTCTAGAATAACATAATGAGGATAGAGTCAATCATACCCAAGTTGACATTGAAATCGTCTACCATCCCTATATGATCAAGTCTACCCATATGTCATACCCCACCAAAGTAACAAGAATGGATCAATACAATTGATCCACCACTACGGGTTCATCCACACGTGTAGAAATACGAATCGACACAAACATGCAATCACACATGAAAATACTCCTCATTAGTTGACAACCATTTGAGGTATTTAGGACAATCCTATGTTCAAAAAGAATGTTGTCAATTTTTCAAAATAATTCTAGAGTTAGACTTAGTTCTGTAATCACCCAACTCAGTTATCTATAAATATGTTTTCTCTAGTTATCCTGCCACTTCTCTTCTTCCTTGAACCATAGAATAAATATTCTCTCTTTTTGCTTTTCTTTTTCACATCAAGGAAAACATATTCATAGTAATTTTAAGTTATTCTAACATATTTTATGAATTCTAAGTAATATTGTACATCAAAATTTTAGATTTTTTAAGAAAACTTATCTCAAGGTTCAACAACAGACTTTAGTGTTCTTCCTAGACTTTAGTGTTTGAAATGATTGTTATCAGTTTTTTCACGTTTTGAATGAATTATTTATTTTATTTTTGTCTATGGTTAATAATAGAATATCTGAAAACAAACTGATAACAACCAAACCGATAAATATACATTATGTTTGGTTTGATTTGGTTTTGATAATTTTAAAATCGATTAGGTTGGTTTGGTTTTGATTTTGACTAGTAACCGATCCAAACCAATCTGTGAGCATCATGTGTATTTCACATTTGTAAAAGAGGGATTTTAGGTTTATAAATAATCTCCATGAGTTCCTACAACAGGAATAGACCGCAGTTGAATTTTTATGGAAATATCAAATCATTTTATAGTCGTTAGTCAAGGGTTTAATCCAAACATGAACAAAAGGCTAAAATTGATCATGGGTGGAGGGAGATGGAGGGGTCTCACCTCTCTAGTCGAAGGATTCCACAATGATTAAGAAATCACATCATCAATTACTCCGATCATAAAAAATAAGTTGTGCACAAAACCTTAAAGGTACATCATGCATCTGAACGTTTAGGGATTTTCTTCAGAAATCAAAGTTAGGGAACAACAGTCATGAATATTAAGAAGTTTACCAGTATTGTAAGGCGGGAGTTGGGGGGGGCTCTACTATTCTTCAAATGCTTTGAACGAATTTAGGGGTTTTGATAAGAGCGTATCTGTTCTTGCACACATATTTGGATAGCAACAATGACTTAATACAACACCTCAATGAAATCTCTTTCCCTACTTCTCCAAAGAAACTAACTGTAAGACCCAAAAAAGAGTTAGGGTGTCTAGAGCCTAACATGATCATCATAAGGTTCTAAGGTCCTAAAATGACTTATAGTATGATATTGAGTCAGTGTGTAAAGTTTGAGGTGACTTGGAAGTCAAACGTCAAGGGACGACCAAGACGTTCGACGACTAGTAACCTATGTGTCTCATCTGTCTATATGTGTTTATATATTGTATGTCATGAGCTTATGAAGACTTAAAATGAGTTATTATGATGTTTATAGGAAGTATATGTAGTTTCGTGAAGTTTGGAGGTCAAACGTCTAAGAACGTCTAAGAAGTTCGAAAGTTAGCCCTTGAGACGTTCAAGAATGTCTTGATGGGACCTAGCATGTTTGGACGTGTTTTATATGTGCATTTTGAGTGAAACTTGCATGGAAGATCCTTGACTTATAAATTTACATATTTACGTTGGAAACGTCCGGGTACGACTTCTCAAGGGACCCGTAAAAAGTTCCACAAGAAGGACCTAGGGGTTGTTGAGACACTGCCTTGGCTGTATCAGTCGACGAGCTCAATGCACGTCCCGTTGGTTTAATGACGCCCTGTCGATGGGGAGGCGTCGATGGTCACTTATCCTGGGGAAGTATTGACCACATGACAGCCTCAGACCCAATCGATGAAGGGCACAGAACGGCCCGTCGATGGACCAACGCCCAGTCGATTGGGCCCGTCGATGCAGGCTGGTGCAACCGCTGCCTGCGTACTGCCCACTTAAGGGGTGAATAGGAAATTCACCCCACGTCCTAATCTGACACTAATAGGTTTAATTATATATTTTTTGGTTGATATAAGTGATCAAACACGTGAACAACCCATTCCCAATCCCTTCTACACAAAATAAACTTTCCCTCTAAAAATATTCTCCATAGAAACCTCCATTGTTGGTGAAGCTCAAGAACATCTTGGAGCATGGATTCCTATGGTTTATTCATCAAGTTTTAAAGTTTTTTAATGAATATAAAGGTATGGTTATCCTTCATCTCTAAGTAACCTTTCACTTGGAGAGTTAATCTCAATGTTTTTCAAAGAAGTTTCATGATCAAAGTTCTTCGTCTTCAATCTAGCCATGAGTTCTTTTTTAAAAAAGTTTTTAATGTCTAAATCATGATGAATTGATGTTAATGTATTGGTTTTAACGTGATTTTTAATCCAATTGCATTATGAACCCATGTCCCTTCCCAAAATCGATTTAGCCCTTACATGGGCATTGTGATCATGGCTTGTTAATGGTTGAATTGCGATTCTCTTGCGTTGAATTGTCAATATCTACTGTTATTTACGTTAATTGATGATGAAGGATCCATGTGGATCAATGTATGAAGATTTGAACATGCCTAGTTTAGAGTTCTAAGAGTTCACTCTATCATTGCCTTCTTAATGATTGAATGTTGAATTTGATTAGGTGAAGATGATTGTAGCTACTGTTTCGGGTTAATATCAGGATTGAATTGTAAGAATAAATCCTTGATGATCAAATTAAAGAAGGCTTACATGAATTAATCTAGGTTCTCCTAGTCTATGGGTTGATAATGTTATGTACATGATATGATCTAATTTTGAGATTTGATGAAGCATGATTTAGACTTGATTTATATCTATTTAGCTACTGCAGTAAATTTATATTATTGATACATGATGATTGATGAGCAAAACTGGGAAGTTACTTGAAGATCTATAACTTTCTACCTTCTACCATATATTTGACATAGTGCAGTAGTTGTATCATGATCTTGTAATGATTTGCACATGGTTTGTTTTATGATTTAAGTACATATATCTACTGCTCTATAATGTATAAAATATGAGAAAGGTTTATTGATCAACGATGATCAAAGATTGATGAATTGGTAAGAATGGCTCATCCCTCTACTTTTCTATATTATTGCGATTGATGAAGCCTTGTATGACATTGTGTGGTATGGTCCACTTATGGTGACAGTGTTTACTTTATTGTCAATATATATGTGTTGACCATTTCCTTGAAGGAAATTGATGAATATATGAATGAGTGGGTATGATGATCACCTTATGTGTAACTTGTGCCTAGTCCTCTACTTTAGTTGTGAATCTAGGTTATGTTATTATTATTATAAGCATGTAAATGGGTATGAAAGATCATGTGTAGGTGCTGCCTTTAATGAATTATTAAGGATTGATGACCCCTACCCATGTACCCCTATGTGAATGTGTGAATAGCTAAGGTTAAGAGTCTTCAATGTAATGTGAAGATTGCCTTGCCTCCTATGTTAAATGGTGTTGTGTGGTCTATGCTTTGTTGTGCATTATGGTCTTAAGAGTGTGGTTGCCTCAAGATGTTATGGATGGCCATTATGTGATCATGTCGACAATGTATACACACTCACACATTATACATGCTTACAAGTAGTATAGGTCATAGTGTCTAAATGAAAGATAGTTCTCATATTCACTAGTGTCTACTACTATGCATCTTAAGATGACGTCTATGAAAGTATGATATGTGTTTCCTTAACTAGGATGACTTGATAGGTGTACTAGTATGGGCAAGGGTATGGGACCTTGCCTATGCATTGCACATGTGTGCCTTGATAAGATAGTTTCTAGTTTTTATTTCTATGTATATGAAAATGAATGTATGGGCATGTTATGAATATGACTTGTATGATATGATGAAGCATGAATGTGCATAGTGTCTTAGTGGCTTTATATGAAAGTATTGCTCATATAGTTATACCTATAGACTTGTGCATTGATGTATGAACATGTGTGACTTTAATGTGCTATGTGAAAGGTTTTTCTCACATATAAGTATACACATACATGAATGATGATCTAGTCAATAGAGGAGACTTCAAAGGTGTGCTCAAGTGTATCCTAAACTAGATAGTGCTAATGATATATGTTATGTCCATGTGAAAGGGTTTCTCACATGATTTAGGTTGATGAACTCTCATCCATGACCTATGAACTAAGCATATAGGGAGTCAATCTCCTAAGACTATATTTTATAAAGTAATGTTAATGAAGGCTTTTAACAAAAGGGAACTTAGCTTAGCACCGAGTGAACTTGAAGATAAGAACTTAGCTTAACACTGAGTGAACTAGAAGATGAGGGGTGTCCCATCCTATTGTAGGAAGGTAGGTCACTATAATCCTCACGGGGTGGATAGCCTCATGACCCAAAAGGGTGTTAGAGTGATATTTCCATGATGCTCCCAAGTCCATAAACTGCTTGCCACATAGGATCTATCAAGTGAATTCACTTAGTATGCTAGTATGTGTTAATGTTGTACCTTGGCTTGGTAAGAACACCTTCCATTGGTGTAAGGCTCTACAACATCAAATTCCATCTTTAGCACCCATGGTCTTAGTGTCGGTTAAGGCTATAGTTTTCCTAAAGTAAAATGGACAATGGAAGTAAATGACTAGGACCCTAACTATGAGGACTTAAGGGAGAATACATAGGATGGTGGAAGTAATTAACCCATCTAGACGTTGCACAAGTATCTCCTTAGAAAGTTCTAGGAAGGTGTTCTAATGTGTAGGGTTATGATTATGTCTTTATGCATGGCATGGTAGTATTTTTCTATTTGTCATGAAGATGTGCATGGTATGAGTCTATGTGATGTGATCTTATTCTTATATGCACTATGTGAGTCTTAATGACTATATGATGAAGGTTGTTGACATGAATGAAGTTGTTTTCACTTAATATGTTGACGTATGAATTGAATGATAAGGTTTGTCTCATGAAAGGTTTACTATGTATGTGTGGGGATTATGGGGTTTCACATGTACATTGCACTAGTAGACTAAGATTGGGGTCATGAACAAGGTCTAATAATGATGTATGTGAGTGAAGTCATTATATGTGCAAATTGATGTATCTTACTGTAAAGCCAATAGAGTCTCGACTTAAATGTATCTTTGATATATTATGCTTATAATATAATGTGTGTTGGCTTATGTAGTTTGTATGTATGCTTTCTTGTGAACTTAAGGTGATGCATTGCACCAAGTATCACTAAAGAGTTACTTGGGAGGTTAATGAGTAAAAGTAAAGAAGTTCACAGTGAAAGGAAAATACTCACTGTAAAGAAAAGTGCT
The DNA here is from genome assembly GCF_001406875.1 of Solanum pennellii. Taxonomy (NCBI): domain Eukaryota; kingdom Viridiplantae; phylum Streptophyta; class Magnoliopsida; order Solanales; family Solanaceae; genus Solanum; species Solanum pennellii. Next base: position 47,663,406 of record NC_028647.1, on the reverse strand, counting down.
TACTGTAATGTGACTCAAAAATGACTTAAATTCTATGTGTTTTTCTATGATGTTTGGACTTTGAATATGTCAATATGAAGTATGTGAATGATATAAATGTAAGTGTTTAATGGTTTTATAAATATTTACTCATAAAGACATGAAGTATGATTTCAAGAAAATGTCCCTTTTAAATGCATGTTTTTGCATGGTCGTCGTACTTAGTGTATTCTTGTACTACTCCCATTATTCTCTATTTTTTACACAAAGTGTAGGTTATGGGTGCTTAAGGGATGTCTTAAATGGTTAGGAGCTTGTTAGATGATTCCCAAGCTCTATTGAAGGAATCCTTAAATTCAAGGATCTCCTACTGATGTTTACTGTAATGTTTTATAATGCTGTATACTTATGATTATGTTTTAAGGGTCGTGTCCCACATGTACTCTAATGCTGTTGAGTCTAAGATGGCAAAGAGACTTAGAGTCTAAGTATGTAATATGATATTTATATCATATATTTATATAAAAGAGAACCCTAGGCCCGCCTACGTGGCGCCTCCACAAACTAGAATTTCCTTCTAAATTTGTTTATTTACAAAAATAGCCTTATCCTTTATTGAAAATATGTGACTTTTATGAAAAATTGTGATTTTTGTTAATAGTTACGTCTTTTATGAATACTTACCCTTAAAATAGTCATCTTCTTACATGAAATGATGTGACTATTATAAAAAGTTATGACTTTTAAGAATAGTTGCGACTTTAATGAAGATTTGTAAATTTTATGAAAAGTTGTGTCTTTTATGAAAAGTTGCGACTTTAAAGAAGAGTTGTGACTTTTATGAAAAGTTTGACTTTTATGAGAGGTTGTGACCTTTCTAAAGGGTTGCAACCTTTCTAAATAGTCATAACCTTTCCGATAAGTCACAATAAGTATTTGTTTACACTACCATTTCTTTTCAATAAATAGAGGTGTTTCCTCTCATTTTAAAACAACGAAAATCTTGAACCTCTTTTTCTTTTTTTATCTTCTTCTTCAAAATTCTATATTTGTATAAATGCTCAGGTTAAGTGGCTAGTATATATATATATATATATATATATATGAAGTAATGTTCTAGCTTATAATGTGCTAAGAAAGTTTTAAATTTTCCGCTAAATTTACTATGACAAATGCGATGAATGATTACTATGGGCTTGTATAAGACCTCCGAGAGGTCAATACGACATGTTACTTCTAGGGGGTGCTTTCCGGATGTGACACTAGCTACACAATCATCAAATTTTAGGTTTCAACAGAAGCAATTTGCTTCCTTAAATAGAGAAGGAGAAAATTCCCCCATTCTTATCCTTCATTTTTGTTGCCATGTTTCATTTTACCACCATTAATTTTTTTTCTAAATTTAGACATTGAAATTCAAATACAACTTCCCTTCTTTACCATGTTAAATTTTGTTCTATATTTAGACATGGAAATCCAAATACTACTTCCCTTCTTTATCATATTAAATTTTGTTCTAAATTTAGACATGGAAATCCAAATACTACTTCCTTTCATTACCATATTAAATTTTGTTTTAAATTTAGACATGTGAATCCAAATCTACATTCCTTCTTCCTCATATCAGAGTTTGTTCTAAATTCAATAAAGGAAATCCAAATATTACTTCCCTTCATTTTTCATGTTAAGTTTGTTCTAAATTTAGACATGGAAATCCAAGTACTACTTTCCTTCTTTATCATGTCAAATTATGTTCTAAATTTAGACATGGAAATCCAAATACTACTTTCCTTCTTTATCATATTAAATTTTGTTCTAAATTTAAACATGGAAATCCAAATACGACTTCATTTAATTATCATATTGATTTATTCTAAATTTAATAAAGGAAATCCAAATATTATTTCCCTTCATTTTTCATGTTACATTTTGTTCTAAATTTATTCATGGAAATCCATTACTACTTTCCTTCTTTCTCAATTAAATTTAGGTGAAAATCATTTACACCGTTGAACAATTGACTTAAAAATCTAAATCCTTCCTCAACTTTTAAGAAATATTCTTTCCCCCCCCCCCCCCCCCCCCCCCTCTATATCCTATGCAAAGACTATTTTATCCTTGTAATTTTTAATCCATCATTTATATAACACTTTTTTATAGTTAAAAGGATAAAAAATACCCTTAAACTATTGAAATAGATTTACCCATAAACTATATTTTGGCTCAAAACTACCTTTTCCCTCAAACTATTGGGTGAAAAGTGTCCTTATTATTAGAAGAAATTATTAAATGCCATGTGGATGCCACATTGCGTGCCAATGGGGTTCCACTAACACATAGACTTAACGGAAAAGGGTCAAAAATATCTTTAAACTATCCAAAATAGCTCATATTTACCCTTAAGTTATATTTCGGCTCAACTACCCTTCTCGTCAAACTATTAGGTCAAAATACCCTTCTTATTAACGAAAGTTGTTAAATGTCATGTGGATGTCACACTGCATGCCAATAGGGTTACACTGCCACATAGACTAAATCTCTAAATCCTAATTACTTCCCCCACCCTCATTTCATTATTTTCCAAAACCATTTCACCCCCTTCTTCCTCGTTTCGCGGCTAGGGTTTCACAATTTTTTTCGTGGCTGGGCTTCAAAGTGGATATTCGTGGTTGTGGGTTAGTAAATCTTTTTTTTTATTTTATTATGTTTACGATTTCAAAGTATGATATATAGATTTCACAACTTTCCCCTTATTCCACGACTAGGGCTTCATAGCTTTTTCAGGGATGGGTTTCAAAGAGGATATTTTTGGTTGTAGGTTACTAGATATTTTTTCTTATTTTATTATGTTTAAGATTTCAAAGCATGATAATTAGGAACCTAGCCGTGAAATGAGGGGAGAGTTGTGAAATCCTAAGTATCATGCTTTGAAATCGTAAACATAATAAAATAAAACAAAAATTTACCAACCTACAATCACGAATATCCACTTTGAAATCTAGCGACAAAGAAAACTGTGAAACCCTAGCCGCGAAATGAAGGAGAAGGGGTGAAATCGTTTTTGTGAAAAAATGAAATGAGGGGGAAAGGAGTAATTAAGATTTAGAGATTTAGTCAATGTAGCAGTGGAACCCTATTGGCATGCAATGTGGCATCCACGTGTCACTTAACAACATCATTAATAAGAAGGGAATTTTAGACCCAATAGTTTAATGAAAAGGGTAGTTTTGAGTCGAAATATTGTTTAAGGGTAAATATGAGCTATTTCAGATAGTTTAAGGGAATTTTTGATCCATTTCCTTTTAGTCTACGTGGCAGTGTAACCCTATTGACGTACAATGTGGCATCCACATGGCATTTAACAACTTCCGTTAGTAAGAAGAGCACTTTTGACCGAATAGTTTGACGAAAATGATAGTTTTGAGCCGAAATAAAGTTTAAAGATAAATATAAGTTATTTCGGATAGTTTAAGAGTATTTTTGATCCTTTACCATTTTTTATATTATATATGTATTGTTTTAATTTTTAACATTGTATTATAAATTTTTATTTAATTTCATTGGCACTCTAAGTAGAATATTCCTTTTATAAATTTAATGCAAAATCTAATGATACTTTTCATGATTATTATTTTAATATTGCATATATTTTAAGTTTGTATAAATGTATTATGTGCATACATATTTAAGTTTCATTTATCTCCTAGGCATATTACATTAACGTGCTAGTTAACTAGACTTTAGCTGACATTTATGCGTTCCAACTAATGAGTGTGCACAATAGATATTTAATTTAAACTTTTACAAAGTTAAACAAATAGACTCACACATCCTATACATAGCATGTATTTTACATGACATAATACTTATCAGTTCAAGTGTATCCCGTTCGAATATATCATGTAGAACGTGTGTGTCTACTATTTCAACTTTATATAAGCTTGATTTCTATTTGTACACACCCAAAGTTGAACGATGCAGATGACACTTCATGCCAAGTTAAAAGGAATGTTTAAGTAATTATGCACATCTCTTATATATTATCTATTATTTATGAAGATAAATAAATTTTAATTTTCATTAATGATTTTTAATTTATTATAATTTAAAAATTATATACAATATAAATATAAATAGATAATATTTTAAGAAGTTTTTATGTAATATATTTATTTTTATCAATTAGTTTTCCTTACTTGTATCAAAATATGTGTATAAGGTTATCATATTATAGATTCCATTAAAATTAGTAACACTTTTTTCTTCTGTCATTTGTTTCATCAGAATAACATTAAATTATACTCAATCAATAGTTTTTTCTTTTGGACGATACAATCAAAAGTAAAAAACTAATAAGGTCGAAAAAGACAACGATTCCTCTTATGACTGATTTCCCCACAGAAAACTGCATCTTTCTGCCATTTGGCGTAGATCAATGTCCATTTCATTTCAATTATGTCTAGTATTATTGGCTCCAGAAGTTCTAAGATATTGAGTACTTGCAATTAAATAATGAAGTGTTGTTCAACAAACTCGTGGGCTTTGATAAGAACGTACTAGTTCTTGCAGACACATTTGAATCGCAACAAGGATTTCATAGGCTATCTCACAAGAATTTCCCTTGCTAAATCTTCAAGGAAATTATCGCTTGCACCATAGTAGTTGATCAAGAGAAAACCCCAAACTAGCAAATTAAAGAGAAAAAGAAAGGTGCTTTTTTGTTTTTGATGGGTTCAACCCTAGTACTGTTAAATAGTACTTAAAAGGAATGCAAAAAATATTCATTAATGAAACCTTAAAATTGCCTATTAAAACAGTAGCATGTGTACATGGCATCAAAATTGAAATAGCAAAGATAAGAAAGAAACATTTGTATCGAATATTGATAGACCTGAACAAAAACTACAGTGTTTGACGACTATATACTTTATTTGGTGCAAGAGATGCCAGATTTATGTCATTATTTATCGTTTATTATCTAGGGTAGCATGATTGTTGCGAATGATATAGAGACCTGTTTTGAGTTATTTACACTTGCAACAATAACTTTCCCCATCTGTATTACTTTTGCAACACTTTCTTGTTGCTGGATTTTCAATAGAACTCCTAATTGACATCTTAATTCTACAAAGAGCTTATCATGAAAATTGCAACACTCCAACCATCATAAATAGAATAAAGGACACAAATTCATTTCAGTTAATCGAAGTGTTTAACAAAATTATATAACTCATACCTTTAATTTGCAGCATCAAATTCACATATCATAAGACACAATGATGGAAAATAAAACAAGTAGGATCAATAACATATATATCATCTATTTAAGTAATTTTACATACTAATAAGATGAATTAAAAACATTTAATGCATACAATAGAACTAAGAAATTGAGTGAACATGTTGATAAGCTCAACGGACGATAAATTCAGTATCTCTCAATCATCTCATTGTGTAAGTTTTACTAAGCTCTCCTTATAATAAAAAACCCCACAACCACCATGTTGTGCACCTATTCCCAATCTTGAATGTTGAAATCCTAAACGCCTCGTTTTCTTAGTTCGGGCATTATAGGAGACCAGATGAGAAGCTTTATCCGCAAAAATGAGAGAGCTAACATAACACGACTTAATCAGTCCGATGCATTCAAAGGTAAAAATTTTGTTCCAGACACCTGGTTGGATCATTACCCATATATCATAATCAAGCATACAACATCGGTTATAGTTCAAGATAGCAATGGAATCATCCATCAACATCAAACCCAACACAGAAGTGTAAAGAAAGTTGCAATTTGGCCCTTCAATCTCTTCAAACATTTCACTCCCAAAGTGAAATAAAAGAATTGTGTAATCACAACAGTGTCCCCCTCGTAGCAACCAATTATAAGTTCCATTCAAATAAGCAGTACAAAATGTGTTTTTCACATTTGTATAGAAGGGGAACGATTCTTTTGGTTTCAAAACACTCCATGAATCCCTAGAACAGGAATAGACTGCTGCTTCACATTCGTGATAAATAGAGCAACGAAAGTAAACCACTTTATACTCATTAGTCAAAGGGTCGAATCCGAACCCCAGCACAGGGGCAGCATGGATTATGGATTCAGGGAGAGGGAGAAGGAGGGGTCTTACCTCCCTAGTAGCAGGATTCCACAATGTACACGAAATCGTACCATCAATTGTTCCATACATTAAAAACAAGCCGTCCACAGAACCTATAAGGTGTGTCATACCTTTGAATGTTTGCGGATTTTCTTCAGAAATCAAAGTTATGGAATGATAATCATGGTCAGGATCATCAGGGGTACCATTAGTATAAATGAGAAGTTGTGGGGAGCTATGATTCTTCAACTGTTGTTGAACGAATTCAGGGTTTTTGATAAGAGCATACCAACTCTTGCAGACACATTTGAATCGCAACAACGATTTCAATGGACACCTCAACAAAATTTCCTTCACTATATCTTCAGTGAAATAAACCACACAATCATCCATTTTTTGGTTTCAACCTAAGCAATTTGCTTCTTCTTTAAATAGACAAGGAAAAAATTCTCTCAGTCTTATCCTTTATTTATATTACCATGATTCATTTTACCAACATTAAATTTTATTCTACAATTAGTCATGTAAATAAAAAATACTTGCACCACTTTCTCATATTAAATTTTTTTCTGCAATTAGTCTAGCAAATATAAATACCACAGTCTCCTTCTCGTATTAGTTTGACTACTTTTCCTGTTACCACCCAATGAAGGAATAAAAATAATTTTCAATTTGATTTTATCCTTTAATTCTTTTAGATATATGTTCTTTATGTCATATTCAAATAATTATTTTAGGCTCAACATAGAAAATTTTTAATTAATTCTATTTTTATTTTGTAAAATTTGACCGATTATTTGAAACACACATTTTACATAATGTGAAAAGATATTATGTGGCGGATGAAGTATGAGAAAAAATCTATTTATAGCTTAAAAGGATAAGGAATATGCATAAATAATATTCATTCCATCCATTTTTACTTGTTCAGTATAGGACTAAACTCGTGACCTGAAAAGCCGAGTCTTGATAACACCTACTATAATCCACCAGTAGATAAGTTAAGAAAAAATATAAAAATCCCTATTTTTCATATCCTCTCTTATTCTCGGATACATCATTCTTACGCGATGTACTAGACTAGATATAACAGGACGTGATGTATCGAGACATGTGTGTCTTGTATCAACAGAGGTAATGTATTGGGATAGTGAGCGATGTATTTGGTCAAGTATATCTTGTATCAATAACAGTAATGTATCGGGATCAAATGTATTGAGATGTTGAGTGTTGTATTCGAAATCCTTAAATTTTAATTTTTTTTGTAATTTGAAAAATAGTAGGGATAAGATGTAATTAGCTTATATTGTGGAATTTATATAATTTTTACTTTTATTTAGCACTTCTTCCTAGGGGTGTTCACAGGTCGGTTTGGATCGGTTATTGATCAAACCCAAAATCAAACCAACTTAATCGATTTTAAAATTATTAAAACCAAACCAAACAAAATATAATATATATTTATCGAGTTGGTTGTTATCGGTTTCGGGTCAATTTGGTTCGGTTATTCAATTGTTAACAATAGATAAAAATAAAAGAAACAATTCATTCAAAATGTAAAAAAAGTGATTACAATCAATTCAAAATAAAAATAGTTAGAATGACAAACATAACAAAACATAACTTTCAGTCATTGAATTTACTATGAATAAAGCTTTAAAAAATTCATTATTTTGGCCTAGAAGGAAGATATAATGACATTTTCAATATCATAAAGAATTATAGTAGACACTCATATATATATATATATATATATATATATATATATATATAAATATATAAATATATAAATATAAATATAAATAT
>NC_028647.1:47647738-47655243 GCF_001406875.1 Solanum pennellii | reverse complement strand
TATATATATATATATATATACTGTTTGTTGGTTCGGTTCGGCGCGGTTACTTCTTCTGATTTTTTGAACAAAATCATACTCAACCTAGGGGTGTTCACAGTTTAGATAAAACCGACCCAAATCGAAAAAATTGAACCAACCCCGATTAAATAAATAAATTTATTTGATTTAGGTGTGGTTTGAATTTAGGTTTTTAAAAAACCGATATTATTTATGTTGGTTATGGTCTTGTTCTAAAAAAATCCGAAGAAATAACCAAACAAAACTGACAAACTATATACATATATTTTATTATCATAGATACATTATATATTATTATTTTAACGAATTTTAAAGATCTTATATGTGTATTAAAATTTATTCATAATTTATTTATGAAAGCCAAAATTTCAAGGTGAGAATATTTATCTTATTGGTTTCACATATATGAGTGTCTTGACAATTCTGTATGAAATTGAAATTGTCACTGTCTCTTCCTTCTTGGCAAAAAATAATGAATTTTTGAAGTTTTATTCATAGTAAATTCAATGATTGATAGTTATGTAATGTCAATCATTCTAACTATTATTGTTTGAATTGATTGTTATCAGTTTTTTCACGTTTTAAATAAATTATTTATTTTATTTTTGTCTATGGTTAATAATAGAATATCCGAACAAAAACTGATAACAACCAAACAGATAAATATACATTATGTTTGGTTTGATTTGGTTTTGATAATTTAAAAATCGATTAGGTTGGTTTGGTTTTGATTTTGACCAGTAACCGATCCAAACCAATCCGTGAGCATCATATGTGTATTTCACGTTTGTAAAAGAGGGATTTTAGGTTTAAAAATCTCCATGAGTTCCTACAACAGGAATACACCGCTATTGAATTTTTATGGAAATATCAAATCATTTTATAGTCATCAGTCAAGGGTTTAATCCAAACATGAACACAAGGCTAAAATTGATCATGGGTGGAGGGAGATGGAGGGGTCTCACCTCTCTAGTCGAAGGATTCCACAATGATTAAGAAACCACATTATCAATTACTCCGATCATAAAAAAATAAGTTGTGCACAGAACCTTAAAGGTACATCACACATCTGAACGTTTAGGGATTTTCTTCAGAAATCAAAGTTAGGGATCAACAGTCATGAATATTAAGAAGTTTACCATTATTGTAAGGCAGGAGTTGGGGGGGGCGCTACTATTCTTCAAATGCTTTGAACGAATTCAGGGGTTTTGATAAGAGCGTATCTGTTCTTGCACACATATTTGGATCGCAACAATGACTTAATACAACACCTCAATGAAATCTCTTTCCCTACATCTTCAAAGAAACTAACTTTAAGACCCAAAAAAGAGTTAGGGTGTCTACAGCCTAACATGTTCATCATAAGGGTCTAAGGTCCTAAAATGACTTATAGTATGATATTGAGGCAGTGTGTAAAGTTTGAGGTGACTTGGAAGTCAAACGTCAAGGGACGACCAAGACGTTCGACGACTAGTCACCTATGTGTCTCATGTGTCTATATGTGTTTATATATTGTATGTCATGAGCTTATGAAGACTTGAAATGAGTTATTATGATGTTTATAGGAAGTGTATGTAGTTTCGTGAAGTTTGGAGGTCAAACGTCCAAGAACGTCTAAGACGTTCGAAAGTTAGCCCTTGAGACGTTCAAGAATGTCTTGATGGGACCTAGCATGTTTGGACGTGTTTTATGTGTGCATTTTGAGTGAAACTTGCATGGAAGATCCTTGACTTATAAATTTACATATTTACGTTGGAAACGTCCGGGTACGACTTCTCAAGGGCCCCGCAAAAAGTTCCACAAGAAGGACCTAGGGGTTGTCGAGACACTGCCTTGGCTGTATCAATCGACGAGCTCAATGCACGTCCCGTTGGTTTAATGACGCCCTGTCGATGGGGAGGCGTCGATGGTCACTTATCCTGGGGAAGTCTTGACCACATGACAGCCACAGACCCAATCGATGAAGGGCACAGAACAGCCCGTCGATGGACCAACGCCCAGTCGATTGGGCGCGTCGATGCAGGCTGGTGCAACTGCTGCCTGCGTACTGCCCACTTAAGGGGTAAATAGGAAATTCACCCCACGTCCTAATCTGACACTAATAGGTTTAATTATATATTTTTTTGGTTGATATAAGTGATCAAACATGTGAACAACCCATTCCCAATCCCTTCTACACAAAATAAACTTTCCCTCTAAAAATATTCTCCATAGAAACCTCCATTGTTGGTGAAGCTCAAGAACATCTTGGAGCATGGATTCCTATGGTTTCTTCATCAAGTTTTAAAGTTTTTTAATTAATATAAAGGTATGGTGATCCTTCATCTCTAAGTAACCTTTCACTTGGAGAGTTAATCTCAATGTTTTTCAAAGAAGTTTCATGATCAAAGTTCTTCTTCTTCAATCTATCCATGAGTTCTTTTTAAAAAAATTTTTAATGGCTAAATCATGATGAATTGATGTTAATGTATTGGTTTTAACGTTATTTTTAATCCAATTGCATTATGAACCCATGTCCCTTCCAAAAATCGATTTAGCCCTTGCATGGGCATTGTGATCATGGCTTGTTAATGGTTGAATTGCGATTCTCTTGCGTTAAATTGTCAATATCTACTGTTATTTATGTTAATTGATGATGATTTGATGATGACGGATCCATGTGGATCAATGTATGAAGATTTGAACATGCCTAGTTTAGAGTTCTAAGAGTTCACTCTATCATTGCCTTCTTAATGATTGAATGTTGGATTTGATTAGGTGAATATGATTGTAGCTACTATTTTGGGTTAATATAAGGATTGAATTGTAAGAATAAATCCTTGATGATCAAATTACAGAAGGCTTACATGAATTAATCTATGTTCTCCTAGTCTATGGGTTGATAACATTATGTACATGATATGATCTAATTTTGAGATTTGATGAAGCATGATTTAGACTTGATTTATATCTATTTAGCTACTGCATTAAATTTATATTATTGATACATGATGATTGATGAGCAAAACTGGGAAGTTACTTGAAGATCTATAACTTTCTACCTTCTACCATATATTTGACATAGTGCAGTAGTTGTATCATGATCTTGTAATGACTTGCACATGGTTTGTTTTATGATTTAAGTACATATATCTACTGCTCTATAATGTATTAAATATGAGAAAGGTGTATTGATCAACGATGATCAAAGATTGATGAATTGGTAAGAATGGCTCATCCCTCTACTTTTCTATATTATTGCGATTGATGAAGCCTTGTATGACATTGTGTGGTATGGTCCACTTATGGTGACAGTGTTTACTTTATTGTCAATATATATGTGTTGACCATTTCCTTGAAGGAAATTGATGAATATATGAATGAGTGGGTATGATGATCACCTTATGTGTAACTTGTGCCTAGTCCTCTACTTTAGTTGTGAATCTAGGTTATGTTATTATTATTATAAGCATGTAAATGGGTATGAAAGATCATGTGTAGGTGCTGCCTTTAATGAATTATTAAGGATTGATGACCCCTACCCATGTACCCCTATGTGAATGTGTGAATAGCTAAGGTTAAGAGTCTTCAATGTAATGTGAAGATTGCCTTGCCTCCTATGTTAAATGGTGTTGTGTGGTCTATGCTTTGTTGTGCATTATGGTCTTAAGAGTGTGGTTGCCTCAAGATGTTATGGATGGCCATTATGTGATCATGTCGACAATGTATACACACTCACACATTATACATGCTTACAAGTAGTATAGGTCATAGTGTCTAAATGAAAGATAGTTCTCATATTCACTAGTGTCTACTACTATGCATCTTAAGATGACGTCTATGAAAGTATGATATGTGTTTCCTTAACTAGGAGGTGTACTAGTATGGGCAAGGGTATGGGACGTTGCCTATGCATTGCACATGTGTGCCTTGATAGGATAGTGTCTAGTTTTTATTTCTATGTATATGAAAATGAATGTATGGGCATGTTATGAATATGACTTATATGATATGATGAAGCATGAATGTGCATAGTGTCTTAATGGCTTTATATGAAAGGATTGCTCATATAGTTATACCTATAGACTTGTGCATTAATGTATGAACATGTGCGACTTTAATGTGTTATGTGAAAGGTTTTGCTCACATATAAGTATACAGATACATGAATGATGATCTAGTCAATAGAGGAGACTTGAAAGGTGTGCTCAAGTGTATCCTAAACTAGATAGTGCTAATGATATATGTTATGTCCATGTGAAAGGGTTTCTCACATGATTTAGGTTGATGAACTCTCATCCATGACCTATGAACTAAGCATATAGGGAGTCAATCTCCTAAGACTATATTTTATAAAGTAATGTTAATGAAGGCTTTTAACAAAAGGGAACTTACACCGAGTGAACTTGAAGATGAGAACTTAGCTTAGCACCAAGTGAACTAGAAGATGAGGGGTGTCCCATCCTATTGTAGGAAGGTAGGTCACCATAATCCTCACGGGTGGATAGCCTCATGACCCAAAAGGGTGTTAGAGTGATATTTCCATGATGCTCCCAAGTCCATAAACTGCTTGCCACATAGGATCTATCAAGTGAATTCACTTAGTATGTATTATGTGTTAATGTTCTACCTTGGCTTGGTAAGAACACCTTCCATTGGTGTAAGGCTCTACAACATCAAATTCCATGTTTAGCACCCATGGTCTTAGTGTCGGTTAAGGCTATAGTTTTCCTAAAGTAAAATGGACAATGGAAGTAAATGACTAGGACCCTAACTATGAGGACTTAAGAGAGAATACTTAGGATAGGTGCAAGTAATTAACCCATCTAGACGTTGCACAAGTATCTCCTTAGAAAGTTCTAGGAAGGTGTTCTAATGTGTATGGTTATGATTATGTCTTTATGCATGGCATGGTAGTATTTTTCTATTTGTCATGAAGATGTGCATGGTATGAGTCTATGTGATGTGATCTTATTCTTATATGCACTATGTGAGTCTTAATAACTATATGATGAAGGTTGTTGACATGAATGAAGTTGTCTTCACTTAATATGTTGATGTATGAATTGAATGATAAGGTTTGTCTCATGAAAGGTTTACTATGTATGTGTGGGGATTATGGGGTTTCACATGTACATTGCACTAGTAGACTAAGATTGGGGTCATGAACAAGGTCTAATAATGATGTATGTGAAGAAGTCATTATATGTGCAAATTGATGTATCTTACTGTAAAGCCAATAGAGTCTCGACTTAAATGTGTCTTTGATATATTATGCTTATAAGATAATGTGTGTTGGCTTATGTAGGTTGTATGTATGCTTTCTTGTGAACTTAAGGTGATGCATTGCACCAAGTATCACTAAAGAGTTACTTGGGAGGTTAATGAGTAAAAGTAAAGAAGTTCACAGTGAAAGGAAAATACTCACTGTAAAGAAAAGTGCTTACTGTAATGTGACTCAAAAATGACTTAAACTCTATGTGTTTTTCTATGATGTTTGGACTTTGAATATGTCAATATGAAGTATGTGAATGATATAAATGTAAGTGTTCAATGGTTTTATAAATATTTACTCATAAAGACATGAAGTATGATTTCAAGAAAATGTCCCTTTTAAATGCATGTTTTTGCATGGTCGCCGTACTTAGAATATTCTTGTACTAGTCCCATTATTCTCTATTTTTTACACAAAGTGTAGGTTATGGGTGCTTAAGGGATGTCTTAAATGGTTAGGAGCTTGTTGGATGATTCCCAAGCTCTATGGAAGGAATCCTTAAATTCAAGGATCTCCTACTTATGTTTACTGTAAAGTTTTATAATGTTGTATATTTATGATTATGTTTTAAGGGTCGTGTCCCACATGTACTCTAATGCTGTGGAGTCTAAGATGGCAAAGAGACTTAGAGTCTAAGTATGTAATATGATATTTATATCATATATTTATATAAAAGAGAACCCTAGGCCCGCCTACGTGGCGCCTCCACAAACTAGAATTTCCTTCTAAATTTGTTTATTTACAAAAATAGCCTTATCCTTTATTGAAAATATGTGACTTTTATGAAAAATTGTGATTTTTGTTAATAGTTACGTCTTTTATGAATACTTACCCTTAAAATAGTCATCTTCTTACATGAAATGATGTGACTATTATAAAAAGTTATGACTTTTAAGAATAGTTGCGACTTTAATGAAGATTTGTAAATTTTATGAAAAGTTGTGTCTTTTATGAAAAGTTGCGACTTTAAAGAAGAGTTGTGACTTTTATGAAAAGTTTGACTTTTATGAGAGGTTGTGACCTTTCTAAAGGGTTGCAACCTTTCTAAATAGTCATAACCTTTCCGATAAGTCACAATAAGTATTTGTTTACACTACCATTTCTTTTCAATAAATAGAGGTGTTTCCTCTCATTTTAAAACAACGAAAATCTTGAACCTCTTTTTCTTTTTTTATCTTCTTCTTCAAAATTCTATATTTGTATAAATGCTCAGGTTAAGTGGCTAGTATATATATATATATATATATATATATGAAGTAATGTTCTAGCTTATAATGTGCTAAGAAAGTTTTAAATTTTCCGCTAAATTTACTATGAAAAATGCGATGAATTATAACTATGGGCTTGTATAAGACCTCCGAGAGGTCAAATACGACATGTTACTTCTAGGGGGTGCTTTCCGGATGTCACACTAGCTACACAATCATCAAATTTTAGGTTTCAACAGAAGCAGTTTGCTTCCTTAAATAGAGAAGGAGAAAATTCCCCCATTCTTATCCTTCATTTTTGTTGCCATGTTTCATTTTACCACCATTAATTTTTTTTCTAAATTTAGACATGGAAATTCAAATACTACTTCCCTTCTTTACCATGTTAAATTTTGTTCTATATTTAGACATGGAAATCCAAATACTACTTCCCTTCTTTATCATATTAAATTTTGTTCTAAATTTAGACATGGAAATCCAAATACTACTTCCTTTCATTATCATATTAAATTTTGTTTTAAATTTAGACATGTGAATCCAAATCTACATTACTTCTTCCTCATATCAGAGTTTGTTCTAAATTCAATAAAGGAAATCCAAATATTACTTCCCTTCATTTTTCATGTTAAGTTTGTTCTAAATTTAGACATGGAAATCCAAGAACTACTTTCCTTCTTTATCATGTTAAATTATGTTCTAAATTTAGACATGGAAATCCAAATACTACTTTCCTTCTTTATCATATTAAATTTTGTTCTAAATTTAAACATGGAAATCCAAATACTACTTCCTTTCAATATCATATTGATTTATTCTAAATTTAATAAAGGAAATCCAAATATTATTTCCCTTCATTTTTCATGTTACATTTTGTTCTAAATTTAATCATGAAAATCCAAATACTACTTTCCTTCTTTCTCAATTAAATTTAGGTGAAAATCATTTACACCGTTGAAAAATTGACTTAAAAATCTAAATCCTTTCTCAACTTTTAAGAAATATTCTTTCCCCCCTCACTCCCC
>NC_028647.1:47641174-47647630 GCF_001406875.1 Solanum pennellii | reverse complement strand
TTTCCCCTCTATATCCTATGCAAAGACTATTTTATCCTTGTAATTTTTTAATCCATCATTTATATAACACTTTTTTATAGTGAAAAGGATAAAAAATACCCTTAAACTATTGAAATAGGTCATATTTACCCATAAACTATATTTCGGCTCAAAACTACCTTTTCCCTCAAACTATTGGGTGAAACGTGCCATTCTTATTAAAATAAATTGTTAAATGCCATGTGGATGCCACATTGCGTGCCAATGGGGTTACACTAACACATAGACTTAACGGAAAAAGGTCAAAAATTTCTTTAAACTATCCAAAATAGCTCATATTTACCCTTAAGTTATATTTCGGCTCAAAACTACCCTTCTCGTCAAACTATTAGGTCAAAATACCCTTCTTATTAACGAAAGTTTTTAAATGTCATGTGGATGCCACACTGCATGTCAATAGGGTTACACTGCCACATAGACTAAATCACTAAATCCTAATTTCTCCCCCCACTCTCATTTCATTATTTTCCAAAAACGATTTCACCCCCTTCTCCCTCGTTTCGCGGGTAGGGTTTCACAATTTTTTTCGTGGCTGGGCTTCAAAGTGGATATTCGTGGTTGTAGATTAGTAAATATTTTTTCTTATTTTATTATGTTTACGATTTCAAAGTATGATATATAGATTCACAACTTTCCCCTTATTCCACGACTAGGGCTTCATAGCTTTCTTCAGGGCTAGGTTTCAAAGAGGATATTTTTGGTTTGTAGGTTACTAGATATTTTTTCTTATTTTATTATGATTAAGATTTCAAAGCATGATAATTAGGAACCTAGCCGTGAAATGAGGGGAGAGTTGTGAAATCCTAAGTATCATGCTTTGAAATCGTAAACATAATAAAATAAAATAATAATTTACCAACCTACAACCATGAATATCCACTTTGAAATCTAGCGACGAAGAAAACTGTGAAACCCTAGCGGCGAAATGAAGGAGAAGGGGTGATATCATTTTTGTGAAAAAATGAAATGAGGGGGAAAGGAGTAATTAAGATTTAGAGATTTAGTCTATGTAGCAGTGGAACCCTATTGGCATGTAATGTGTCATCCATGTGGCACTTAACAACATCATTAATAAGAAGGGAACTTTAGACCCAATAGTTTAATGAAAAGGGTAGTTTTGAGTCGAAATATTGTTTAAGAGTAAATATGACCTATTTCAGATAGTTAAAGGGAATTTTTGATCAATTTCCTTTTAGTCTACGTGGCAGTGTAACCCTATTGACGTACAATGTGGCATCCCCATGGCATTTAATAACTTCTGTTAGTAAGAAGAGCACTTTTGACCGAATAGTTTGACGAAAATGATAGTTTTGAGCCGAAATATAGTTTAAAGATAATATAAGTTATTTCGGATAGTTTAAGAGTATTTTTGATCCTTTACCATTTTTTATATTATATATGTATTGTTTTAATTTCTAACCTTGTATTTATAAATTTTTATTTAATTTCATTAGCACTCTAAGTAGAATATTCCTTTTATAAGTTTAATGCAAAATCTAATGATACTTTTCATGATTATTACTTTAATATTGCATATATTTTAAGTTTGTATAAATGTATTATGTGCATACATATTTAAGTTTCATGTATCTCCTAGGCATATTACATTAACGTGCTCGTTAACTAGACTTTAGCTGACATTTATGCGTTCCAACTAAAAAGTGTGCACAATAGATATTTAATTTAAACTTTTATAAAGTTAAACAAATAGAGTCACACATCCTATACATAGTATGTATTTTACATGACATAATACTTATCAGTTCAAGTGTATCTCGTTCGAATATATCATGTAGAACGTTTGTGTCTACTATTTAAACTTTATATAAGCTTGATTTCTATTTGTACACACCCAAAGCTGAACGATGCAGATGACAGTTCTTGCCAAGTTAAAAGGAATGTTTATGTAATTATGCACATCTCTTATATATTATCTATTATTTATGAAGATTAATAAATTTTAATTTTCATTAATAATTTTTAATTTATTATAATTTAAAAATTATTTACAATATAAATATAAATAGATAATTTTTTAAGAAGTTTTTATGTAATATATTTATTTTTATCAATTAGTTTTCCTTACTTGTATCAAAATATGTGTATAAGGTTATCATATTATAGATTCCATTAAAATTAGTAACACTTTTTTCTTCTGTCATTTGTCTCATCAGAACAACATTAAATTATACTCAATCAATAGTTTTTTCTTTTGGACGATACAATCGAAAGAAAAAACTAATAAGGTCGAAAAAGACAACGATTCCTCTTATGACTGATTTCCCCACACAAAACTGCATCTTTCTGCCATTTGACGTAGATCAATGTCAATTTCATTTCAATTATGTCTAGTATTATCGGCTCCAGAAGTTCTAAGATATTGAGTACTTGCAATTAAATAATGAAGTGTTGTTCAACAAACTCGTGGGCTTTGATAAGAACGTACTAGTTCTTGCAGACACATTTGAATCGCAACAAGGATTTCATAGGCAATCTCACAAGAATTTCCCTTGCTAAATCTTCAAGGAAATTATCGCTTGCACCATAGTAGTTGATCAAGAGAAAACCCCAAACTAGCAAATTAAAGAGAAAAAGAAAGGTGCTTTTTTGTTTTTGATGGGTTCAACCCTAGTACTGTTAAATAGTACTTAAAAGGAATGCAAAAAATATTCATTAATGAAACCTTAAAATTGCCTATTAAAACAGTAGCATGTGTACATGGTATCAAAATTGAAATAGCAAAGATAAGAAAGAAACATTTGTATCGAATATTGATAGACCTGAACAAAAACTACAGTGTTTGACGACTATATACTTTGTTTGGTGCAAGAGATGCCAGATTTATGTCATTATTTATCGTTTATTATCTAGGGTAGCATGATTGTTGCGAATGATATAGAGACCTGTTTTGAGTTATTTACACTTGCAACAATAACTTTCCCCATCTGTATTACTTTTGCAACACTTTCTTGTTGCTGGATTTTCAATAGAACTCCTAATTGACATCTTAATTCTACAAAGAGCTTATCATGAAAATTGCAACACTCCAACCATCATAAATAGAATAAAGGACACAAATTCATTTCAGTTAATCGAAGTGTTTAACAAAATTATATAACTCATACCTTTAATTTGCAGCATCAAATTCACATATCATAAGACACAATGATGGAAAATAAAACAAGTAGGATCAATAACATATATATCATCTATTTAAGTAATTTTACATACTTAATAAGATGAATTAAAAACATTTAATGCATACAATAGAACTAAGAAATTGAGTGAACATGTTGATAAGCTCAACGGACGAAAAATTCAGCATCTCTCAATCATCTCATTGTGTAAGTTTTACTAAGCTCTCCTTATAATTAAAAAACCCCACAACCACCATGTTGTGCACCTATTCCCAATCTTGAATGTTGAAATCCTAAACGCCTCGTTTTCTTAGTTCGGGCATTATAGGAGACCAGATGAGAAACTTTATCCGCAAAAATGAGAGAGCTAACATAACACGACTTAATCAGTCCGATGCATTCAAAGGTAAAAATTTTGTTCCAGACACCTGGTTGGATCATTACCCATATATCATAATAAAGCATACAACATCGGTTATAGTTCAAGATAGCAATGGAATCATCAATCAACATCAAACCCAACACAGAAGTGTAAAGAAAGTTGGAATTTGTCCCTTCAATCTCTTCAAACATCTCACTCCCAAAGTCAAATAAAAGAATGGTGTAATCACAACAGTGTCCCCCTCGTAGCAGCCAATTATAAGTTCCATTCAAATAAGCAGTACCAAATGTGTTTTTCACATTTGTATAGAAGGGGAACGATTCTTTTGGTTTCAAAACTCTCCATGAATCCCTAGAACAGCAATAGACTGCTGCTTCACATTCGTGATAAATAGAGAAACGAAAGTAAACCACTTTATAGTCATTAGTCAAAGGGTCGAATCCGAACCCCAGCACAGGGGCAGCATGGATTATGGATTCAGGGAGAGGGAGAAGGAGGGGTCTTACCTCCCTAGTAGCAGGATTCCACAATGTACACGAAATTGTACCATCAATTGTTCCATACATTAAAAACAAGCCGTCCACAGAACCTATAAGGTGTGTCATACCTTTGAATGTTTGCGGATTTTCTTCAGAAATCAAAGTTATGGAATGATAATCATGGTCAGGATCATCAGGGTTTTTGATAAGAGCATACCAACTCTTGCAGACACATTTGAATCGCATCAACGATTTCAATGGACACCTCAACAAAATTTCCTTCACTATATCTTCAGTGAAATAAACCACACAATCATCCATTTTTTGGTTTCAACAAAGCAATTTGCTTCATCTTTAAATAGACAAGGGAAAAATACTCTCAGTCTTATCCTTTATTTATATTACCATGATTCATTTTACCAACATTAAATTTTATTCTACATTTAGTCATGTAAATAAAAAATACTTGCACCACTTTCTCATATTAAATTTTTTTCTGCAATTAGTCTAGCAAATATAAATACCAAAGTCTCCTTCTCGTATTAGTTTGACTACTTTTCTTGTTACCACCCAATTAAGGAATAAAAATAATTTTCAATTTGATTTTATCCTTTAATTCTTTTAGATATATGTTCTTTATGTCATATTCAAATAATTATTTTAGGCTCAACATAGAAATTTTTTAATTAATTCTATTTTTATTTTGTAAAATTTGACCGATTATTTGAAACACACATTTTACATAATGTGAAAAGATATTATGTGGCGGATAAAGTATGAGAAAAAATCTAGTTTATAGCTTAAAAGGATAAGGAAAATGCATAAATAATATTCATTCCATCCATTTTTACTTGTTCAGTATAGGACTAAACTCGTGACCCGAAAAGTTGAGTCATGATAACACCTACTATAATCCACCAGTAGATAAGTTAATACAAGATACATAACGACAAGTAATAGGTATATCGCTATAAAGAACACCAACAAGAAAAAAAGAAGAACAAGAAGCAAGTCAATAGTTATATATAATGGAAGAAAGGAACGGAAGAAAGAACACACACACACACACACACACACACACACACACACACATATATATATATATATATATAAAGAAATAAAAACAGAAGAGATCCACCTCAAAACATGGTAGTCATAAGTACAAAGCGGCTACAAAAGAGTACAAGTGAAAAAGTGAACCAATTCCAAATCGACCCAAGAGTCATTTCCAAGGACTAAGGGTAAATCTTGAAATTCATATAAAGTCATGATGTGCTAATGTTTTGGAACTTATTAGTGAAAACCATCTCAAAAAATGGGTTGAAACAAGCTCAAATCGCCATTTTCTTAAAAATCTATGTTCAAAGGAAACAACCAAAGATTAAATTCAAAATAGAGGATTAGATGATAAAATCAAGGAATTGTCAATGGATAATAAAGGTGGAGAGTTAAAATCGTTTACCCAATAGATGAATCTTGAAAAATCCCTATAAAATTTCCTCCCAAGAGTTCTTAATGATATAAAAAAATGTGAAATGGGGAAGAAACCTTAATTTTTGTATTCAATAAAAAAACCCAAATCGTTTACTCTGCACGATCGCAACTACTCCCACGCCATTGCAAAGAGGAAAATTTGGTCAACTCATTAAATGACCTTTGAGATTTTTATGAGGTATGGCGTGATCACGATGCTCAGGACATTATTATTATGTGATCACGATACCCTCCACGCGATCGCGGAACGTAGGGAAACACTTACACAGTCGTGAATATAGATCCACATGATTGCGAAGAAGGCCTATATAACAACAACAACAATTCACTAAGACACAAAATTCACGAAAAGTATCCTGGGGATAGGTTCGAAATCTCAAGCACACAAACTAGATATGCTACTCAACAGTCACGCTCCGAGCCTACATCCTGGGCATGCCCGACATTCGAAGACCATTGATGGTCCCAAGTGAACCCTTGGTCTGACTTGCTTACTCAACGGAAGACTTTAACACAAGAGATAACTCATGAAAATAACTTAAAAGTATTAACTTAGCCAATGTGAAAACTCATGTCTTAAATGTTTACAACTTTAAAAAATAAGACTAAAGAACTATGTCATCTGTCTATGAAGCCTTAAAAATAAAGAGGGATGTTGGGACAGGACCCCCAATCATCCTAACAAATGAAATCAAAATAAAAAGATAACTGAATGATAAAGATGTAACTCCGGAATGAAAGAAGGGTCACCAACTGATCTAAGCTGCTCACTGGATCAACGGTACGCCGGATGCTGATCCCAGTGACCTGCGTTTGCATCATAAGACGATGCAGGACAACTCACATTAGTACATTGAATGTACGAATATTGGAGTTGAAATGCTAAAGTTATATATATATATATATATATATATATATATATATA
>NC_028647.1:47625736-47640913 GCF_001406875.1 Solanum pennellii | reverse complement strand
TATATATATATATATATATATAACTTTAAAGGAACTGAAAACAATCTTAGTTCATTATAGATAAAGCAATAAGAAAATTTACTTTACTCATTTAAAGTAATATAACTTCTGTGGGAGATTCTTAAACCGACAACCATAACTATGAGCCTAAGTGATGGTACAATGTTTAACCTCACGCTGCCGAGGACATCCTGTGCCTTTCCATAGGTATATGACCTTACTTAACTTGGTGGATCCACTAGCTTAACTTAAGTAATCATCTAATAAGTATGATTGTTTAATGCCCATGATTGCATAGTTTATGGAGACTTGAGTTATTATGAACTCGCATTCCTCATATTGTTGTTCAATACTACTCCCAAAAATATATTTAGCTCATGTGTTTTTAAAACAGCTTCTTTCTCTGGGTTGAGATAATTGCTCAAGACTTAGCTTTATAAGCTCTCTTGGAATCAATGTTCCCTTTTCTTGCTCAAATCTCTTTTGTAAAATTTTAATTTCCTCTTCTCTTAAATGTGAAACACATTTATAAACTCTTAGGGAATACTTAGTTACCTTATACCTTTTAAGAAATGAACTCAACTCTTTACTTTTTACTTATCTTGAAACTTGAGTCTTAAAACAACTCTTAGGGAATACTTAGTTCCCTTATAACTTTTTGAAAAATGAACTGAACTCTTACTTGTTACTTAACTTGAAATTTGAGTTTCAAAACAAAGTTAAAACGTTGTTAAAGACCCTTGAGAACTCTTAAGAACTTTGCTTTGATTTGCTTCTTAACTGTCACGACCGGAACCTAGACCCCAGACGAGACCAGCGTCGTTGACCTCTCAGAGGTCGCAAACAAGACTACTTACGTCATTCTTACTTTACATAGGTTAATTTTAGCGGAAAATTTGAATTTTTTGATTCTTTAAATATACTTGCTAAACATTTTCTTTATATTTCGTAATCGTTCATCATCAACCATCTAACATTTAAGAGATAAGCAACTGAAAGAAATAATTCATTAAGTATTAATTGTATATCGGCCAAAATAGCACTAATACAAAGTCTGAACCAAAACAGGAAGGAAAAGCTAGTGGAACATGATCCACTAGCTCAACTTTAAAACTACGCTAGAATGTAACATAGTAGCATCCTCGAAAGCATGAGGACGTACCAAAATCCGGATGAATGCTGACGTCTGGATAGCTGCAACAACGAATCTGTAGCTCTACCGCCCACCTGTGCCTGCACCTAAAAGTAGATGTTTGTATGGGATTAGTACACACTTGTACTAAGTATGGGTATATGCAAGCATACACCAGGGACATGCATGAGAAATAATAGCTCTTTCCTAACGACATGATTTTTGAAAGTCAAGTCAGTGGACTTGCCAAATTGAGATTGGGAAAGTTATGCCATGAGCATGACATGCATCATTATAATTATCGTATGACACACAACACATAATATCTTCATATAGCACATAACATATAACACATAGCTTCTTTCATATTATTCATTCATATACCATGAGACCTTGTTATCATGGACTTGACCTTAAGACTTTCTAAAATGAGGGCTCAACATATGGGACCTCAAATAGGGAACCTTCTTTAGCAAACACAGAGTCTGCTTCATTCATTCATACGTACCTCATTTCAGTTCATTCATAGGCCAGTGTGAACACCAGCTATACCTAGGATGTAGTTTAAGACTTTCATCGGGTTTGCTGTGAAATGATCAGGAATAACCTAATGTCATTACCTGAATCTAGCTCACCTCTTGATTATCCTATCCTAACACCTTTGGTATCATTCATTTCTTTATATGATTCATTTGAGGCTGGCCTCATTAATTCATTGGGAACTTTAACTTTAACCGACATAGATCATGTGAGCATCATGAAATCCAGTGTCTCCCCCACACCGAAAAGAGGTGGAATCACCGGCCAAAGTGACTCAATAACATGCTAGCGTATATGGGAATTTAACCCCGCCAGATCCCTATAGTGGCAATATAGGTTCAAAGACTAGGAGATATATGGAGACCCATACCCGGCAAGCCGGACAGTCTCATCTCATGAGAGTTACGTGAACCTCCGCCCTTCCCGAAAGAAGGCATCACCGCTCATAGCTAGCCTATCGGTGCTCAGTATAAAGTTCCATTACATTCAACNTTTCATAATTCATCTCATCATATGCCAATGCACTTGGCCATTTAGTATATCTTACACTCGTACTTAACCCTCCTAAGGTTCATCATTTCATTACGTACATCTTAGGTTCACTTATTTTT
This sequence comes from Solanum pennellii, assembly GCF_001406875.1. Taxonomy (NCBI): domain Eukaryota; kingdom Viridiplantae; phylum Streptophyta; class Magnoliopsida; order Solanales; family Solanaceae; genus Solanum; species Solanum pennellii. The sequence continues at coordinate 47,638,630 of NC_028647.1, read as the reverse complement.
GAACGTATGTTAGACTTATGTGTCTATACGTACAAGCCATGGGGCTTCATTCATAGTTCGTTTAAGTGATTCATATCTTCCTAAGATTATGTAGTACAAGACTTATGCATCTTGTAGATATGCCAAGATATTGATTTTGATCTTTAGAGGCAGCATACATTAAATATTTTCTTACGTATGACTTATGTGTCAATACGGGATTGGGCAAGGGAACCCGATTTCGAATCCCTTGAACAACACTAAATCTTATTTTAAATTTTGATAATTGAATTTTTCATATTTGGGAGACCCTAGTTCGATTCCCATCAACCCCATAATATTTCTTTCTTGTTCTCCTCCCTTTTTTCGTTTTAAGGCAAGGAGGTTGTGGGTTCAATCCCCCACAATCTCATTATTATTTTTTTCTTTTAATTTATTTCTTAACTTTCTCACCTATCCAAGAGGTTGTGGGTTCAATCCCCACTCTCCACATTTATTTTCTCCTTTATTTTTCTCCTCACTCTCTCATCCATTCAAGAGGTTGTGGGTTCAATCCCCCACTCTCCACATTTTATTTCTTCATTTATTTTTTCTCCTAACTCTCTCATCCATATAAGAGGTTGTGGGTTCAATCCCCACTCTCCACATTTTATTTTCTCCTATATTTTGCTCCTAACTCTCTCATCCATTCAAGAGGTTCTGGGTTCAATCCCCACTCTCCACATTTTATTTTTACTTCTTTATTTTCATGATTTTTAACATGGTGAGGTCACGGGTTCAATCCTCCATGACCTCACTTGTTTTAATTTATTTTTTTCAACATTTTGAACCCTCTTTGCTGACCGAAATTCATCAATAGAAGCTGGAAATTTTCTTTTAATTTTTTCAGCATCCTTTCATCAAGTTACACCTTAGTTCTTAGGGGAATTTCGTAGTGCATTTAAAACGTTTTAGGTGCGTCTTCATGTATTCGTTTAGCCAAGACATTATCTCTCAAATCAGCCACATATCATCTTATATAAACATCACATTTACATCAACATGTGTACATGAAATATAAAGAACTATCATCTCATTTCAAGTCCTAAACCATGAACAATAGCCACGGCAACAGACACATACACACGTAGTTACATTTTCGGAAACATCAACATAAGTCACATAATTCTAGACATACATATAAACACATAATCATCATGAAAACACGTTTCATTCCTAGTTTTCTACCAGCAAACATAACCAACCTATGATTCAATGGGAGCTAGTGACAGGGACATGCAACGGGGAACAATCCTAGTTTTCGGAATGAATATTCTGAACCTTAAGGGGTCTATTGGGAAAGGGACAAAGAGAGAAGAGAACCCATACCTTAATTCGCTTGATCAAACGTGAAGTTGCTGCCCAAAATCTTCTCCTTGCCTTTACGTTTTGGTTACTTTGTTTTTCTTAAAATTTCATGTGAGTTATTCTAGTGTGAAAAACTCTTGATGTATTTTCAGTTCTTGAAATTATTTTTGGTAGAAACTAATGTGAGAGAGAGATATGGAGAACGTGAGAGAGAGAGATAGAGTGTTATTAGGATTAGGAGACTAAATTCAAGACTTAGTCAAATAGGATTTAAATTAGACTAATACAAATCTGATTTATTTTAATTAATACGTGAAAGGACCATTAAGCCCTTAAAATTTCAGATTTTTAATTAATAATTAAATCACCTTAAGTACCTATTTATTCAAAAAAAAATATTTTTTTTTCCGGATCGTTACATTAACTTCTAGACTTGACTCTTAACTTCTTTGACTTTGATCTTAACTTTCGTTGAATTGAATTATGGATTCAAGGTTCATGATCTCATGTTTTTTTTCCCTAACACTTAGGTTCATTAGTACCCGCAATATCCAATAGATTTAACTGGAAAAACAACCCGAAAAAAGAAATCAAATCAACACTAGGCATTCAACAACTCAACCAACAAGAATTCGACAATGTTCTTCAAGAACTTCACATATTAACATGTAAACAACTCACCAATCACTGAATCGAAACAAGTTTGGTGTGTGGGTGAACTGACCCAATACTAAATGATCTCACATACCTTTATAGGAATTATCCCCAACGAGTTCCACTCACAAAGCTTGACGTTCTTGGTGAATTCTTGATTGCTCTCTACCTACCTCTTCTTTTCTCTCTTCTCCAAGCCCTATGCGTAATTCTTATTTTTCCAAATTGAACTAAATTTAGTTTTTTTACCCCAAAAATCCCTATAAATGAATTAATTAAATTAGGTAAGGAAAAGACAACTTTTCCCTTTCCAAATCTTGGTTGGACTTCCTTAATCTAACAGCGCAACCTCCAGAAGGCATATCTCACTCATACGATATTGAAAATGCGCAAACTCGGGGCCATTGGAAAGATTATTCTAAGGAATTTCCAACCATATCTGGAGCTACTCCTAATTCATTCTGAGTTAGGAGTTATGGTCATTTTAAGTTGACCAAAAACTCTTTTTTTAACTTGCCTAAAATTTCCTGGTTTTCTTATTCTTTCCAAAAATAAGTATTTCTAGATCTTAACCTCTTTTCTATGTGTTTCTAGTTGCAAGATGTTACACCAACTAATTAGATGTGCAAAACTCAATGGAACCATTGATACATGGATTTGAGGTCTCCTTGACCCAGAACCTATTAAATTCTTAATAAACTAACTTACGTAAAAAAAATATCAAACTGCCTTCGGAATCTCTGAATATTTAAAAAAGACCTCACCTAGGCCTTAAGTCATCTCCCGAGTACAATGGTGTCGTCGGATATCAATCCTAGCGTCCGAACTGCAAACATTGACCAAAGTTAACTCTTAGCTTAAAGACTTCCAACTAAAGATCTTAAATCCACATAAAGACATTGGAATTGAGAACAATAATACTCCTGATCAAATTTCATGTTCTACAGCTAATGGATCCAACAAAATTCCATTCAGAGGCTCCTAGGTCCGGTTATTGACAAAAACCACTTTTGACAAGTTAAAGCCTCTAAATTTCCAAAGCTTCTAAAAACCACAATTTTCTTATCCGATTTCAAAAAATAAACGTGATTGATGATGATTAAGTCATAGTCGATGATGTTGATGAAGAGGAGTTAGATGATGTTAGTACGTCGCTCATGGCAGTGGATAGACCCACAAATATGATATATGAAAATGTTGAGGATGAGAGTGACGAGCCCTAGAGGCCCAGGGAATTCTTTCTTTCACTCTTTACTTATGATTTTAATTGTAGAACTAGGGAATGTTCTTTGTCTAAGCTTAGGGTGGGAGACTAATATCCAAGATTGTTGTTTACTGCTTTATCAAGTGTTCTTATTTTTTACAATGGGTTCCTCAGCTTTTGTTTTCGTCCTATTCTCGAGGATAGTTCGTAGAACCATGTCGTTTTTTCTTGTGTCTTGTCTCGTAAAGCATTATAAAATTGATTGTTCCTGATGATGGATGGATGACGACCATCTTAACGGAAAATTATTCATAGGTTGGTAGTGTGGAAAAATTGACCTTTGGCACTTTGAAGTCCCGGTTGGAAGCTAGTCGACGTCATGGGTAGTTTACCGTTAATCATGTAGACCAAAGAAGCAACTCTTGAGAGATAAATAAGTTCTTTAATTGGGCTCTAAATAGAGAAAATTAGGCTTAATTGTGTATGTTCACTCAATATGTTTGTGTGTGGGCATACAATATTTGTATCCCTGTATGTGCATCATGGTTCCATGTGAGGTGAGTTTTTGATTGGTTTTTTGCATAAAATAGCATCTAGAACCTGCCCTCTGTGTATTGTGACAAATTGACTTGCATGAACATGATTTAGGCATTTCCTTGTATAACTCATTCAATTATATTTTTATGCCTCCTTGATATCCCTAGTAAAGCCCATTTGGAGCCTTGTAGCCTATTTCTTTGTTAGGCGCATGATGAACCTAAATCATTTTTTGATTCTCTCTCTCTCAATTCGATCCAAACAATGTTTCGTTATGCACTATGTAGTGAAGAAAGGGTTGAATCAAAAACGGTGTGGTTAAAAACGGAAAAGGCGAGTGTAGTAAAGAAAAGAGTTGGTGAAAAGAGCTCATAAATTAAATTTCAAAGTGCTTGTTGCATATGGTAAAAATAATGATATAGTAAGATAAACAAAGTGATATGATAGAAAGAGTCCAAAGTTTGGAAACCAAAAGATAAAAAAGGAAGTTCAAAGGGTGTGAGCAAAGAAGAGAAGTAATGTAAAAGAGGAAAAAATGTAAAGTGTCATGTTGTGAAACCAGTGCACTAAGGGAGGTAAGTCACTATATATATCCAAAAGTATTCTTCCTGTCCCCACGCTGAAATTAAAACCAAATAAATTCCTTTTCATTCCGTAATGGAATGTGTATGTTAATGTTATGATACACTAAGGGCATGCCTATGACATGTTTTGATATTTAGAAACATCTCTTATGAGAGTGGCGCTTATTTTCTGAAATATTGGCCCTTTAAATTTGAATGCTTATGAAAATGGAAGTGCAATAAGAGAAGGGATTTACCAAAATATTGAAGGTACTCATCTTCGGTTTATTGTTATTTGTGTTGTTCATGCATGATCACATTGTCTTGGTAAATTTGTAAGGATTCCATTATTCAAGTTATGTTGTGTCATGTGGAGTACCTTGGTACTAAGTACTAAAGGTGTATTATTGCATTAGAGGTGAACTACCAAAAAAGTGACTAAAAAATTTTGGTTGACTCAAATTGTGTACAGAGTTGTTCAAGGACAAACATAGATTTAAGTGTGGGTGGTGATTTTGGGTATATTTATATGCCCATTTACCATATTTTGCTCGCATGCACCTTTTTATTTTAAGAGCATTTTATTCTTATTGTTATTATTTGATTGGTATTGCGATGATTATGCACTAACACATATATTAGCAAATGCAGGGAATCAAAGCAAAATCAAGCACTTGGGAACTAAAGCAGAAGAGGAAAGCATGGATACAACCCGGAGGAGCACGTAAGAGAACACACAAGAAACATCTCGGTTGGGGTGCACTGCAGGCGCATTACCCCATACCCGAAACTACGGATGCACCCTTCCACTCAACTCTTAGAATTCCAGGCATCACTAAGGTCATTGTCTTAGCATTATAATCAAGTCAAACCATACCCAAGTTGACATTGAAATCTACCATCCCAATATGATCAAGTCTACCCAAATGTCATACCCCGCCAAAGTAACAAGAAAGGATCAATACAGTCGACCCACCACTATGGTTTCATCCTGGGTGTAGAAACACGAATTGACACAAACATACAATCACACATGAAAATATTCCTCATTAGTTGACAACCATTTGAGATGTTTAGGATGGTCCTATGTAGGGGTGTACATGACCGGATTAGTTCGGGGTTTTCAAATATAAAATCAAATTATTTGTGTAAAAATTTTAAATTTATAAACCAAATCAAACTAATAAAATTTAGATTTTTTCGAGTTTTTCAACCTTGGGCTTGTTCGGATTTTTCAAATACCAAACTAAACCATTGTGTTGAATTTTTGAATTTATAAATCAAATCAAACTAGTAAAATTCAGATTTTTGCAGATATTTGTACTTTTTCGATAAAGTTTGCATACAAACATATAATTAACTTTTGCTCCAAACATTTCTTTAGTCCAACCAAAATACAATTATCTAAGGTGTTTCTTAAAAAAATAAGACAAAATATGAGATAAGTATTGATGACACAAAAATATTCAAAAAAATAATAATGAAATCATCAAATAAAATAAATATTGTAAAGTCATAATGAAAATAATCATAATTTAAAAATACTAAATCATACTAAAATAAGTTTAATAAGTATTAGTTACATTACTAAATGTTTAAGAAAAAATAAATTAGATTATGTATTTTAATTGTCTAAATCAATGTAAAACTAAAGAACAAATATTCAATATTATTGTCATTCTTAGTGTTGAATTGATTTGTTGAATTGATTTTCTTTTTGCATTAGTATTAATTGATTTTGATTTAAGTTTTATTATAACTAGGTAATTTACCCTCTCTTTGTGTGGGCATAAGAAATCTTTCTAACCTTTTGAATAACTTTATCAATAATCGACTGTTATAAAAAAAAAGTAGCTTTTTCTACGTTTTTAGAACATTTCTGGAGAAATTAAATTATTTGACATCATCACATATCTTAAAAATTGTAAATATATGATTAATGATAAAAAAAAATCTTGATATCTAATTATTTTAATCTTTTACATAGTTTATCATATTATATGTTTGTTGATATAATTGTCTTGTTAAAATTGAGTAATGTTTTTATGCGAATCAACATCACCTTTTTTTTATACATGAAAAATATAGAATATGATAATTTTATTGTTATCAAAACTCCTTGCGTAAAAAAAGTATGTGAAAGTTTTTTATAATCAATATTAGTTATAAATAAATTATGACCGTGAAAAAATGTACACCAAACAACATAAATAATATTTTTAGAGACAATCTAATTGTTTGAGGTCAAATGTTCATTAATTCTCGTTATTATTACTTTGTTATTCTAATTTTTTTTATAGAAGGTGATCAATATATTTTAAACAATAGAAAAAGAATATTGTTGACCCTTATAGAAATTCATTCTTTATTAAACTACGAAAGGCCCTTCCTGGTGCTTCATCAATGCAGGTTTACGATTTTTTTCAGGTTTATCTATGTATGAATATTGTTGCATTATGAAAGTCACATAGATTAAAATGTTGGATTCTAGATTCATGTAAAAGCAACATTCTCAAACATTAAAAAATATAAAATGAGTCTAATCTAGATATTTCAAACGCTTAGCAATGACTTGGGACATGAAGGGAAATAAATCTATGTTAATAGACATATCTTTTGAAGCTTAAGATGTTTATTTTATTTAGAGTAGAGTTTTTTTTTTTCATATTCTTCAAATTAAGCTTGACTAAAATAGCCATAACTTACGCCAAAAATATTTAGAAGAGCCAAGTGAGAAAAGAAAAAAACATTAAAAGGACGAAGATCTTTGTCAAGTGAGATCACATACATACCAAACAAAAAAAAATCAATACAATTGTAAGGAGACAGAAAAAGAGCGAGAAAAAATAAATTAAAGGGAGTAAACAATGAGATATCCAATGATGATAACAAATCATTCTAACCAGAAAGTTACTATGTTTGAATAAGATACCTCAAAAAAATTAACTAAACTTCACTCAAACTTTCAATCCTTAAACCACTAATATTAGTTTGACTACTTTATCCTTTACCACCATTTAAGGAATAACAATAGTTTTCAAACTTATTTTATCCTTTAATTCAATTAAATATATGTTAGTTATGTCTTATTCAAATAATTATTTTAGTCTCAACATAGAAAAATTAATTAATTCTATTATGATTGTAAAATTTAACCGATTACTTTAAACACACATTTACATAATGTGAAAAGATATTACGTGGCAGAGGATGTATGAGAAAAAAAATCTATTTTATCGCTTAAAAGGATAAGGAAAATGCATAAATAATATTCACTCCATCCATTTTTACTTGTTCAATACTAAGCTCGTAAGTGTCGCGATCCGAAAAGTTGTGTCATGATGACACCTACTATAATCCACCAGTAGATAAATTAATACAACATCCGTAGCGACAAGTAATAGGTATAACGGTAGAAAGAACACCAACAAGAAAAAAAGAAGAACAAGAAGCAATTCAACAGTAAATGGAAGAAAGGAGCAGAAGAAAATAATAATAATAATAACAATAATATATATATCATATTTATATAAAAGAAAATATATATTGTAATGTTCACTGTCTTAACATTACAATCAAGTCAAACCATACCCAAGTTGACATTGAAATCTACCACCCAATATGATCAAGTCTACCCAAATGTCATACCCCGCCAAAGTAACAAAGAAAGGATCAATACAATCTGTAATATCTCACAACAAAAAAGAAACTAAAGGAAGTATTGAAATTGGAAATAGTTATTTTTGGAAATAAATAGAAAATTTGGAAATTTGGTATGTAAGTTAAAGTGAGTTTTTGGTCACGTTCAGATGGTCACAACTTCTAGCTCAGGATGATTTATGTGTACTTTCAGATACCAATGGAAATCCGTTGGAACAATCTTTCCAACGCCGCTGATTTTGCGTAATTCTTAGCTGTGACGAGTGAGTTATGCCTTTGGAAGTTGGGTTGTTGGTATAAGGAAAGTCCCATCCGGAAATTTTAAGGGTAATTTGTTCTTTTCCTTATCCAACTTAATTAATCCATTTTTGGTAATATTTTTAGGGTCTAAGCTGATAGGGTTCAGTTTACGCTTTTGAAAATTAGAGTTAGGGTTTTTGGAGAAACAATGCAAGAGAAAAGAGAAGAGGAAAAGCTAGTTTCGCCAAGAACGATCGGTTTTGATTGTGGATTTCTTCAGGATTTTAACCCTACCGGGTTTGTGAGTCCCTCATAGCGTTGGGTTCATCCATTCTCACGCCAAGCATGTGCAATTCAATGAAAATCGTCCTAGAAGAGTTGGGAAATTTATGTTCTTAACATATATTATTGAATTCAAATGTGTTATTGAATTAGGATGAATTGAGAAGTTTATGAGATCCTTACATTGAGTTTAGGATTGCTTTGAGTTAGTTTCTTGAGTATACATGCTGGGCATCGGGATTTTAAACGAAGTTGAGGACGATAATCAAATTTAGGAGGATTAGGGCTGGAAAACGAAGAAGGCAAAAGTTGAGTAAGGTTCATGAAACAAGCCCGCGTCGCGGAGTTGTTCCCCTAGTGAACAAAAATCACCTCCGTGTTGCGGAAAGGACACAGATTCCTCTGTCTCAAAATTAATTTTCTCGAGCATTTACTTAGAAACATCTCCGCGTCACGGACTTGTTCCAAGACGGTGATTTCATAAATTTTCTAAAATTTAGCTATTCAGAATCATTCCTAAACATCTTGGGGTCTTTCCAAACACAAATCATAATCCTTGAATCCATAATACATTCAAGGATCAATTTAGAGTCAATTCAAGTAAGAATTAAGATCAAAGTCACGAGTAATGTAAGAGAAGTTCATTTCAAGTTTTCATAAGTCTTTTACAAACGGTTTAACTTTGTTTTAAGACTTTCGAGTTGAATTCAATAAAGAGTAAAGTTGAAATTCTTTCTTCAAATATATGGGGACTATGTATTCCAGGTTAAAAAGAAATGTTTTCACATTCAAACAAGAACGAAAATTGAGATTTCTAAAGAGTCTTCGGTCTAGTTTTAAGAAAAGAGTCATAGCTTTCTAAAATGAATCAAGCACGGAAACTGAGATTTCCAAGATAGCCTTTGAGCTAAGTTTTGAGCACTAATTTCAAATCACAGAAGAGGTATGTTTTAAAAATATAAGAGTCGGTATATTTTGGGAGTAGTATTGAGCACCGAATTGGGGACGAGCATGAGTTCAGATAACTCATATCTTCGTAAAACCATGTGGCCACCATGAGTAGAAAAGGGTCATACTTTTTAGAAGAACCCTTTTTACGGTAGACTAGTGAATCCATTAGGCACTTCAGGTCTTATACCTTGGTCGGGTATAGGATATGATGGCAGCGTGAGGTAGATCATTGTATCATCACTATAGATCTTATGTGATGGTTGTCGGTTAGAGAAACTCCCACAGAAGTTATTGTATTTTTTGTGCACAGTTTTATTTGTATTCTACATACATATCAGAGTTAATTGTGTCTTTGCATACATACAGAGTTTATATCATGTTTTAAAACAATATTTCTTTATAGTGCACTTGTTAAATTGTTTTATATTCAAATAAGTCAGTTATGTTGAGTTGATTTGAGTCAGGTAAGTTCTTCAGATTTTTTCTAGCCTATGTTGCTTTAGAATTCCAACTCGCGTATTTGTACATTTAGTGTACTGATGTCTATTAGCCTACATCATATTATAATGCAGATGCAGGTAACGAGGATCGGCATCCAGAGCATTGTTGATTCAGTGAGCAGCTTAGAGTCATTTGGTGAGCCTCCTTGCCTTCTGGGACTCCTTTTATTGCTTTCAGTCATATTTCAGTTCATTAGGATATTGTGGGGTTTGTCGCAACATCTATCTCAGTTATTAGAGGCTTCATAAATAGATAGTCAGTTATTAGAAACACGAACTGATACAAACATACAATCACACATGAAAATATTCCTCATTGACAACCATTTGAGATATTTGGATGGTCCTATGTACAAAAGGAATTTTTTCAATTTTTAAAAATAATTCTATGGTTAGGCTTATCTATGTAATCATTAGACTTACTTCTCTAATCACCCAACACAGTTATCTATAAAATGTTTTCTCTAATTATTATTCCACTTTTCTACTTCCTTGAACCATATAATAAATATTCTCTCTTTTTGTCTTTTCTTCTTCACATCAAGGAAAGCTTATTAAGTAATTTTAAGTTATTATAACATATGTTTATGAATTCTAATTAAGATTTACATCAAAATCTTAGAATTTTTTAGAAAACTCATCTCAAGATTCGAGAACAGACTTTAGAGTTCTTCCTCCAATGTAGAGTATTTCTTTAAGTGTTTTGATCAATTAAAGTGTGTAAGAATATATATATTTGTGAAATATCATTGTTCTTTCTCACACTGTATTTTTTCAAAACATCATAAATTCTCCTCAATAAGATAAATAGGTTAAATATGAGAATTATATATTTGTTCATATAATTTACTACTAAACCCAATGAAACATTATAAATTTTTTATATTCTGATTATGATATTATTCCATCAGTTTTATAGCTATCATTATGAAAAAATTATGCTAAGCATGAATTCTTTTTTCCTCAAAAGAAAAGAAATTTGTGATTCTTTTGATATGATGAATATGATTATGATTAACGATCTAAAAATCATACTTCATGTGCTCACATGGTGGTTATATGGATTTCACTAAGAACATCCCATAATGAACCAAATTATGATGAAATATGCTAATGTTGAAGTCAATCTAGTAACTCATCAATCCTTTTTATCTCTCTTTTCCATGACATATTTATTCTCCTTTTTTTTGTTAACTAATCCTTGTATTAATCACCAAGTGACTTTAATTACAGAATTATAATCGAACAACACACCATGTTGGTTATCTCAAAGTTAAAACAAAAAAGACTAATATCCAAGGACACTCAGTCTATGACTATCAACTAAAAATGATCAAAAGACTTAAGCTAGGCAATTGATACATCTTCAAATTGAATTGAATGTATATCTATAAGGTATTATGTATACATAATTGACATTATGTTTACAAATCTGATTATACGTGTCAAAATATTTTTGACAAAAGTAATAATCTATCATAAGTACATGTCAATAGTTGCGCAATATACTTCTATATAATGGCCAAAAATTTAAAAGTCTATAATATCCTTTTTAATTAAAATAAACCGGTCTTTTTTTCACTTTTTAACTAAAAGGTGCTAAAGTTAAAAGGGTAAAAATGTTCAAAAAGGTAAAAAATAACATAGTGTGAAATATATTATTTTACTATTCTGACCAAATTTTCTCGCCGAAAATTTTTTTTCCCTACTAATAATGCATACAAACAAAATATAAGAAATGTATGCATGTTTCATTTATCATGTAATAATAACGTATACAATAAATTTTAAACCAAATTAAATAGTAAGAATTATGCAAAATCTTATAGTATCAGAGCTAGTTACATTTTATCCCTACTCTTTTTCAAATTACAAAAATTCCTTAAAACTTACTTATTTTGGATACATCACTTAACGTCTTGATACATGAATTCCAGGTACATTATCTTTGTTAATACAAAACACATTATCTTGATATATCGCATTTTGATACATAGCTTAAGAGTGATGTTGTAACTTTTTTCAAATGATAGGAAATTTGAGAGAATATGATAAAACAATTTGTATATATAGATAACTTTTTCTATAAATTAAATATACATCAACTATCAATATGTTAAATAGATGTATACAACAACAAATTGATATTCGTTAATGTATACAATTTACCATAGTGAGTGAGATATTAAATTCCTAAAATTGTGTTGGTTAAAGAAATAGATGAAAATTTTACTTCCATAAAAACTGCCCCCTTTTATTTATTTTTTTACCCTTTGTCTAATTTTTGTCAATATTTTTAAACCTAAAATTTTCTAATATATTTTGTTGCTAATTTTATTTAGAAAAAAATTATCTAAATACATAACTTATTTTACCACGCTATTTCTTTTTAAAAAAAATCCTACCCATTTGAAAAAATTATAACAATCCTATTTTTCATATCTTTCTCTTATTCTCGGATACATCACTCTTACGTGATGTATTGAGATGTAGTGTAACGAGACGCGATGTATCGAGACAGGTGTGTCTTGTATCAATAAAGATAATGTATCGGAACGTTGAGCGGTGTATCGAGACAGGTGTATCTTGTATCAATGACGGTAATGCATCGGAATGGAATGTATTGGAACATTGAGTGTTGTATCCAAAATTATTAAATTTTAAAAGATTTTTATAATTTGAAAAAGAGTAGGAATAAAGAGTGTGTTTGGTATGAAGAAAAAACATTTTCTTGAAAATGTTTTCCAATTTTCTCATGTTTGGTTGGGACAAAAGTTTTGAAAAATATTTTCTAAATCAACTCATTTTCCTCAAAATTAAGGAAAATGACTTTCCTTCAAAAATTAAGGAAAACATTTTCCAAAACTCTCCTTCAATTTAAATTACATTTTTTTTTTGGAAAAACAACAATTTAAAAAAAATCAATTTTAAAATTTTATTTTTTTACCCAATTGCTGACCCCCACCCACCCAACACA
>NC_028647.1:47585356-47625062 GCF_001406875.1 Solanum pennellii | reverse complement strand
CCCCTACCCCCACCCCCATCCCCACCATCACCCCAAATAAAAATTCTTTTTAAAAAATATTTTCAATTTCATAAATTATTTTCTACTCTTGTAAAATAAAAGATGTCTCTCACAAACATTTTTCATTCATAAATCAAACACTAAAAATCATTTTCGAAAAATATTTTCTATTCACCAACCAAACATGAGAAAATAAGTCCAAAATCTACTTGCTTTCTAGAAAAACATTTTCTGACAAAATATTTTCCATGGAAAACATTTTCCTTCGTACCAAACACACCCAAAATGTAATGAGCTAGCACAGTGAAATTTATGTAATTTTATTTTGCTCTTGTACCTACATGCATTTCCTCTTTTATTTTAGCTTTTTTTGTCTAGATTATAAGGATATGTCAGAGGCCTTATCCCAATGAAAAAAAATGCGTTTATTCAATATTATGTTAGAGACTAGATGAGCCTAGATGTTCAATAGACAAATGATGTTGGTTTTTTCCTAATTATTATTTCTTATGATGTAATGTTTTGAATTCAAGGAAGTACTTTATGGATGAAAAAGATTCTTTTTAAAAGACTTTATTTATGAATCTATTTCATATTATTACACCTTTTTTCTTTATGTATATGTCATGTTGTATCAGCCTTGTCCAAGATTAGGTTTGGGCATTACAACCTCTTTACTTGCAAACCTATTTAGGAGACCTTCTTAGAAGAAAACCTATTTTGAGTAAATTAAAATAACACTAAAATCCTTTTGTAGCAGTTTTGGAAGCTAATGTAATTTTTTATTTGGTTTGGTCCCTGTGAATTAAAATGATGTATCAAAATATCTTCTATTTATATTTTGATGAGTTGTTAGGTTGAAAATTAATAATTTTTAGGATTAATTACGTAAGTGGATTCCTTTTTTAAAAAATAATTACTTATTTTAAATATACTCTTTAATTATTACTATTTATAGCAATTTATTTAATTTTTTTCTTTTCTCTGTCTCGCTCTTTCTTTCTCCTTTTCTATGTCTCCCTTTTTTTTCTTTCTTTCTTTCTCCTGTCTATGTCTCGCTCCCTCTTTTTTTTTCTTTCTCCCTTTCTTACTTCCTTTCTGTTTTTCTTTCTTGCTTTTTTGTTGTTGCTCTGTCTCCTTTTACTATTGCTCTTTTTTCCTTTTTTTCGTAGAATAGTCAATGATTTTAGACTCTATAAAATTTGTATCAATAGTTAATTAGAGTAGTAATATAATTATAACAAATGAAGAGGCATAAAAAATTGTAAAATGAATTAAATTTAAATTAAAAATGTATTACAAACATATTACAGTTGAATTATTAGAAGAGAAGTAGTATAATCGTAACAAATGAAGAGACGTAAGAAACTGCAAAATGAATTAATCTTGAATTAAAAATGTATTACAAACATATTAAAGTTGAATTATTAAAAGAGAATTTTATATGAATGCAGAATGTAAAAAACAAAAGAACATTTTTTTATTTGCATGTAAACTGAATAAAACTTGTAAATAATGAATTAAATAAGTAATCGATCGCAACAAATTAATCAATTAATTGCAAAATGCATTAAACTTGTATTTAAAAGTGTATTACACAAATATTAAAGTCGAGGTAGAAGAGAAAATTAAGCATGAAAAAAATACAACAAATGAAATATTAGATAATGATTTATAGAGTGAATTAAACTTGTATAAATAATGAATTAAACAAGTATCAAGTATCCAATAGGAACAAACAAATAAATTAAAAAAATTGCAAAATGAATTATATTTGTATTAAAATTATATTACACTGTGTTAAATTTGAATAAGAACAGAGAATTAAAAATGAATGAAAATTGTAGCTAATGACCGACAAGACAATGATCTATGGAGTGAATCAAACTTGTATCAATAATAAATTAAACAAGTATCCAATAGTAACAAATAAATAAAAAAAATTGTGAAATGAATTAAATTTACATTAAAATTGTATTACACAGTATTTAAAGTTGAATTAGATAGAGAGATTTAAAAAATGAATGAAAAACGTTACTAACGAAAGACATGAAAATGATCTGTAAACTGATAAGTTATATCACTAATGAATTAAACAAGTATCCAATAGTAATAAATAAATCAAAAAAACTTCAAAATGAATTAAATTTGCATTAAATTTTTATCATCTAATTCAACTTTAATACAGTTGCAGACAATTTTAATGCTATATTTAATTCATTTCAATCTAATATTTCTTCTAAAATCAATTATAAACTTAACCAAACCCTCTTAAAATTGAGATATGAACTCCAAAACATTTTCAATTATTTGTAGGAATTACCTATTCAAACTTATCATAAATTCGTAAAATGCAAATAATGAAAAATTTGAAGTTTTATAATGACTAACAATGATGAACTCTTACTTCTGTAATTTAAATGATTTGAAATTTTAGCTTTAAAATGTGATTTTATACAAATTTGCGGTCTTTTTGTTCCTCTTTTCATCTTGTTTTTGGATAAAAATAGTGACATGGACATAATGAAATATAAAAATTGATTTGTTAATTAAATAAAAATTGAAAGAAAAAGAAGAATTTTTTTAAATAGAAAAAGAAAAGAAGAAAACGAAAATAATAATGATAAAGAGAGAAGATAAGAAGAATTTTTTTTAAAAAAAAAAGATGAAGAGGCAAAATTACCGAGAAAGAAAGCGACGGTATATTTTCCTTAATTTCAAAAAATTGTTATATTTAGTTATAAAAATTATATTGAAATAAATGATAAATATTTTTAAATATAGCATATTTATGTGATTTACCCAAATTTTTTTGTTCTTATGAGGAGTCCCCTCAGAATTGTTGTTTTTTATGATGCCTAAGGGAGGAATATTTTCAAAATAGGAACCATACCTAAGGGGAAGATGAACATCAAAGTGAATATGAAAATTAATGAAATTACAAAGTGCATATGAAAAAGGATAATACACAAACATGACACTTAACTTGGCTTCAGTTTGCAACTATGACTTTTAACTTTAGATGTACACAAGTAGGCACTTGCACTTGTATAAAATTGAACAAATAGACACATTCATCCTACATGACATCCGACATTGCAATTTTGTGTTATACGCCACATCCTACATGTATTATGCCATTTAGGACACACGGATTTACTTATTTAATTTTATACAAATTTAAGTACCTACTTGTGCACACTCAAAGTTGGAGGACATAGTTATCCGATGAAACCAAGTTAAGGGACATGTTTATCTATTAAGCCTATGAAAAAGTATGAAATTGTTATATATGGATTTGTCATCACATTTATTTTTCCCCATTTCAGAACATGAAAACCAACCTTAAAATGCCAACATTACTTTGCACATAAATATTACTTTTATAGAGGTAAAAAAAGAATGTTATGAATGAGTTCAACTAGACTAGAAGAAATATATTACAAATTTGGCATTCCAATTCCCTTTGGTAATGTGGCATGGTATTGGAGCCCTTTAGGTTTCCTGTGCATGTAGTCCTGGATTGAAGGAGACCTATAGAGCTTCAGCTCGCATGTCCATAAATGAGTCGAGTTGAAGACACCAGAAAAATCAACATCAGACAAAGCTAGCTGCACGAAGAGCTAACAAAATCAATGTAATTAATTGTGCACGAGAAGGGCAAAAGAGAAGCAAGCAATGGAAAATACTTTTGCACATAACTAGAAAAGAAACTTTATGTTTAATTGAATTTCATGAAGCCAAATCGATTTCAATGTTTTTTCTTACAATCTTTCCTAAGCTAACATAGAATTCTCTTCATGTCTCTTTTTCATTTTAAAATCTATATAACACGATGTGTATACACTTTTTTATACTTTACAAATACATCCTTATATACTACTATACATTACATATACATATAATACACAAGTAATTGTATATGCTTTTTACAATAATGGATAAACACATTTAATAAACGGATTATAGGCGAACCTTGCATTTGGAGAAGGCATCCCATTTAGGTTTATCCCTCCATTGAGTAGTTTTTTCAAATTTCAATTTTTTACAGTTAGCATTGTTGATTTGTTGATGTTTGAGTAAGGACGAGAGATGAGCATGCTGAAAAAAGTAAAGATTTCTTTAAGATCTCATCTATTGTAGATAGTCAAGTTTATGGGAGTAGACACTAACTAGATTTTGTTCACCAATACCTAAGTATGTAAATTCAGTTAGACTTTACTTATATGCATTTAAAAAGAGGGCATAATACATAAATATGCCCTTTAACTTGGTTTCAAATCACATTTATGCCCTTCAACTTTGGGTGTGCACAAGTAGACACTTAAACTTGTATAAAGTTGAACAAATAGACACACATGTCCTACATGTCATTTTTTGTCCTACGTGGTGTCCTACGTGTATTGTGCCATGTAGGACTCCTGTGTTTATTTATTTAAAAGTTGGATAGTTAAAGTGCTTGTTTGTGCATTATGAAAGTTGGAGGTCAAAGTTAAAATTTGAAGCCAAGTTTAGGGTCCAATATATGTATTATGCCTAAAAAGAGATTTGATAATGTTCATGTTTTCATACACCGACAAGTAACAAAATTATATCAACTAGAGGCAACACGAATGAGAACGAGTTGATTCTAATATACTCTGGATAGTAATACTCCACAATATTAAGCTTCCTACAACCTGCTTTATTCTATCTGGGAGCATACTAAGATGGTGCATGGGAGGAGAAATTTAATGCTTGTATATTTTAGAGATATAGAAGTGTTTACGTTAAGGCATGCACTATCCCCTTCAAAGTATAAACACCACCGATTTGGACATGATGTTACAGAAGATAGATAGACTAATCTATATAGATCATTACTCTAGCAGAATCACTTTAAAAAATCACTAGTTTTCAATGGGTGGATTTTTTGCCAAGGGTAGAACAACATTATATATCTCAACGTGTAAGTAAGGAAATGGAGATGGAGTTGTACAAGGTAAGAGAGGAGTATCAAAGTGAAATAAAATACTATGACAGGTGAAACTTACAGGAAAGTTGAGAGAGGCATATCGTCACAAGTTCCGGTTCTACACTATGATGGATGGTAGTTGTCGAATTCCAAAACCTTTGTTGAGGCAGTCAAAAGTGCTTTCCTGGACATCCCTTTTCTCTACCAGTGGCAAATCAATAGTAGATCTAAATGCTATTTCAAGATCTTCCTGATTTATTTGACAATCAAGAAACGTTTTATCCGCTGAACAATTTTCATATCCAGGCTTACAATTTTGAATGTCATGATTGCAAGCAGGATCTGCAGAGCTCTCAAAAGATACAGAGGGATCCTCTAAAAACCTGAAATCCCAAAACAATGACATTAGAGGGTAATAATTATCTCTATCTCTATAGATAAAGATAAAGATGGTGGTGGTGATGATTGAGTGGGGCGCATGGATGGGAAACAGAAAATAACATATTGTTCGACATTTGTTTAAATGTACTGATAAGGAAATAAAAGGCATTAAAGCTGCACTCAGACCCAGTATCAGTATCAGAATATCTTGTTATAGCTATCTTCTACGAAAAGTTAACGATGACTATGAGGATTGGAAGCTTGAAGTGTAATATAAAGGTTAAATCCTTACCCTTGTACGAACGAATTTAGGTCCTCATATACATAAATACTATCACTATCACCACCATGGACTGATGAAGATCGATTACCCTCTTGCACAGCATCAAAACTTACTGGTGAATTTATCCCACACTGGATCGATGATGAAGAATGAAATTTATGCTCGTCATCAAATTTTAAAGATGGATCAAATACGTTTAGGTTGTATCCATCCATATTTTCACTAGCGCTACCATGGACTGATAACCCTACATTGAGCTGGGTTGAAAGTGAATTTGTCCCATGCGTGATCGAAGAATAAGTTGAAAATTCTTCTCCAGCATCAGAACTTAATGAATCCATCCCACACTGAATGAAAAGAGTGTTCGTTAACTTGTAGTATAGACAGTATTAAATTTAATAATCAGTTTCTATTACAATAGCATTCATGAGAGTACAAAAAGGTAACAATGGATGTTTAATTGGAAATGTAAGAGCCGCTTGTTAAATTTGTCAGCTACTACAAACATCCCCGTTTCATGTCTACCCTCATATTACTCTAAAAAGGAAAGGATACAATCATATAAGATGCACCTATATGATTTTGTTTCAAATCTAAGAGGACCAAACTAAATACTTATCCAATGATGATGAAACCATTTAGAGCTCTTTTTCTCTCCATCAACATCATGGAGTAATTCCTTGTTTGGAGGTCATCATCAAAATTATTAGTGCGTTAACTTAACAAAATGGGCTGTTCGAAGAAACATAACCCAAGTATACTTAATGTTTTTATTTTATTAAGAGAGTTTGATAGTAAGTCATCATAACTTGCATGATGTTACTTTTGAAAAGATTCTTCTGAAATCTGCAGTTCTGCAGATCACAAAGAGAGAATAAATTACCATAATATAACTCAATGCCTTCTTCTAAGAGAAAATCGTAAAAAAGAAGAACTTCTTTACTTTTTCTTGGTAAACAAAGCATATACTTCTGGATGAGGTTAAACATAAGAGTAAACAAAACATAAGCTACGGGAAAGAGAATCTGAGTCAGCTTACTATTGATCAATTTTTGCTACATTTTCGTTGTTCTGTTAGTACGGTCACCTAACAAAATTATCAAATGAAATCTGATAAAATGGTAAATTAATGAAAAAATATATTGTTTCTTTAAGAGAAAGAAAGAAGTGTATAACGTTAAACATTTCTTTAGCTGCAAGTCTAACATAGAATCTCAAGAAGTTACTCAGGATTTGAGAAAAAATGCAAAATAAAGCTTTCTTCTGAAGATACAGCTGGTGGACAATTTTGGAATGCATCCTAACAACTAAGATATATTTACAAGGTCAACAATAAGCTAACAGATTTGCTGCAACTCATAGGCTTTCCGCATAGGCTAGATTAGGCATCTTCATCTATAATGTCACAGGGGTCACGGAGATCTGGAATATCATTCGGCTTCTTAGCCATTAAATGACGTAGAAATGATCTCCATGCGTTGATAAGATAAAATCACAAGATTTTCTAAACATAAGATGCAGAAATGATCGGCGTGGCAGTTGGACAATGAATTTAGTCTAGAAAGAAGTAGCTTTCACTCAAATGTGAAGTCGGTCTAGAGAAAAGTTTCCATAGGAGATATAATGATCAGTTCTATGACATAAATCTGAATTGTAAGGATTGATATAACTATTGTTTGAGGGTTCTATAATAATCTTCAGACTAACATAATTACATCCAGAAAATTAGACACGATGTTGGTGAAAAATCGTGAGCATTCAAATGGTTCTCATATAGTTTCAATTTAAAAACTAGTTTCACATAGATGGATCTTTCTGCCAATGAACAATCAACTTTCTTTAAATGGAGAGTAATGGAACATGAAAGGAGTGATAATAATATTAGGGAGATGCAGGTTGCAGTATCTGTCGAAGCCAAAAGATTGAAGATGAAAACTTACTAAAAAGTTTAGAGATTCAGCTAACATCATATTGTCACAAGCTCCAGATGTTGATGTTGAACTATGATGGATGTTAACAAAATCAGAATGAGGAAGCATGGAACCATTATTGGTGCAACAGCCCAAAATATTTCCGTGGGCATCCATTAGTTCTACTTGTGGCACATCAAAAGTAAATCCAAACTCTCTTTCAATATCTTCCTGATTTAATTCACAATCCAGAAACATTTCATCAGGTAGAAAAAATTTGGATTCCGGCTTAGATATCTCAATTTCTTTGTTGCAAACAAGATTTGTGTAGCTCTCAAAAGAAAAAGACGGTTCCTCCAAATACCTACAGACCCCAAAAATCAATAACATGTCAGAGGCCAATAATGCTTTTGTAGATAAAACAAAGAAAATGACGAAACAATTAGAAATAGCAATAAATATCAATGCCAACTAGAAATTATACACATTAAAATCTATTACTATTACGTAACAAGGAATATGATAATTGGAAGTTTGAAGCTTGAAATAAAGTTAACTCCTCACCCTAGTGGGAATGAATTTAAGTCGTCGTACACATCGATATTTTCATTATTACCACCGTGGACTGATGAGCATTGATGGAGCTCTTGCCAGGCGTTAATCCCATGCTGCATCAGTATAGAAGCCTGGAAGTCTTGCCCAGTATCAGAAGGTAAAGATGAACAAAATGAAGTCAGGTCTTCGTACACGTCCGTATTCTCACTATCACAACCATGACTTAATGTACATTGATGGGTCTCTTCCCTTGCATCAAAGTTTGAAGGTAAATCCATACCATGTTGGACTGAAGAAGGATGAATATCTTCCCCGTTACTAAAAATTAATGATCTCATCCCATACTGCAATGCAAAGAGTGGTCATTGCAACCTTGTCATTTACAATTTATAAATGCAGTGCATAACTCTTTACTTATCGTTGGACATAATATTTAGACACTAATTGAAGTTATTATGATTTTCTATCAAAAAATTTAAAAGAAAACAAAAATCAAAAGACAAATAATGGATATGTTTGAAACATTACAGCCTAGCACAGTACTTTATTAGTCTGTTTTCAATTGTTTATTCGTAGTTATATCATTTCCATTAGGAAATTAGCTTACAGTTTACTGCGAGAGTATCGATACGACTCCAACACTCCTATTATTCTCAATGAAAGATCGCTATAAAAAATGGCAGGGTATCCATACCAAACCGGAGAATTTTATTAATTTTGTTTAAAAAACAAAGGAGTTTAACTAAAATAAGACAAATATATTGCCAACAGAGAGCAACCTTTTAGGCCCTAGAGATCTTCTCCAATTAAGTCCATAGAAACAAGTAAACTTGATCAGTCATAACTAATATGATGAATGACTGCACATAGGTGTGTAAATCAAAACAGCGCTATGGACTGTTGGGTGACACAAGATCTAAGTATACCTTATGCTTTGCGATTTCGTTAAGAGATTTTGAAATTGAATCCTCCAATTTCCTAAGTTGTTGAATGTTGTCAATCTTGTCAAGATTCTTCCAGAGCCTGCATATTCCAAATCACAACAGAAAAAGAAATGTCATAATCTGGTTCTAACACTATCCCTGAAGAGACAATGGCAACAAAGTGATGCATATTAACCTAGAAATGGAACCATCATAACGTAATTAACAAAAATGATCTTAGAACAAGGGAAATTCCCGAAAGGAATACATTTCTTTCTGGAAGAGAAAGAGGAGATTGTATATGTTTGAAATGTGTGACCATCTCATTTTAAGTTTAAGCGGATAGATGTAGTACTTTTTTTACTTAATTATGTCTTCAAAACAATCATCATGCGCAGAAAGGTTTAGTTCATTTCCATGGGCCAAATATGTGATATTCTTTTTTAGAAAAGGGTAGTGGTGAGACTTGAACCCGGGATCTCTGCTTGCTCTGAAATCATGTTCAAGTATGTGGCCACTCATCTAAAAGTTTAAGATATTAGAAAAAACATATTTAATTTGCTTAAATGATGCTTTCACCATTATCACATACTAAACATTTTTTCAGCTACACTTCAAGCAAAGAATGAAAGTAGACGATGTTACTCGAAGGGTTTGGGAGATACTGCCAAATAGAGCCCTCCACTATAAACTTAGTTGGTGAACATTTTGGATAGTTTTTTTGTGATGACAAGGGAAACCTGCAGCCGCTACCCTATGGTGCGCATAGGGTAAACCCCCCGCTCCTATGTAATAGCTCGGAAACCATACAGAAGAAATATCACGCACTAGGCAAGCCCGGTGCGACGAACTTGACCCAGAAAGGCAAACCCCTTGCTTTAGCTACTGACAAGGGGTTTCAAACTTGAGACTCATCCTTTATATATTTGTAGAAAAACCAAAAATTAGTTAGCAACTTTGCCACAATTTATTGGTCTCCCCAAAACAGCATCTGCTATGATCACATACACTAGAATATGCATGTTCCATCTTTGAGGTGACAAGTGCCTCGAAATTCTTTGCTTTTCATTTAAATGCTTATACCGCTTATGTGATAGACATGATATCCATATATTTTTATGGCATGACCACAATACTTAGTCAAGTCTATAATGAAAAAATCATTGTCAAGTGCAGTTCATAATGCCATTTGGAATATAAAAAGGTAGTTCTCCTCAAAGTGTGAAGAATCTCTTGAATGAGATAAGTCCAGTCTTATGATACAAGGCACAAGTAAAATTTGAAATCAATATTTTACAGTAGTATTTCTATAACAATTTTTAGACTAACACCAGAAAATCCATTTGCTATCATGTGAAGTAGTGAAACAAAATCTCTTTGAACCAACTCTGCCAGTTCACTTTCTCGTCCCGTCACAAAGTGTGGACAAGTCAGAACTGAAAATGAATTAGTCCTGGCCTCCTGAGCCCACAAAAACTCAAAAAATGGAGTCACAGTTTGATATCATATAAACTCTTAAACAGGATTCATTCCCTTGGGATTTCAATTTAACTAAAATGTTGCACCATACTAGTACTGGAGAACTTGCATTTTAATCTTATTTCTGTTATCAATCACCTTTCTTCTGCACGAAGCATTGAACCAAGCAAGAGTGGAAGAACCACAATCATTTTAGTAAAGCTGTGAAACTTTAATTCTCTGTTCAACCAATTTTTCAAGTATTCTGCTAGCATTAGACACTTTTGAGGACTCTATCTACCATCTAAAATAATGTTCTCTGTGTAACAATTCCAGAACAAATAAAAACACTTACAGAAAAAAGAACAACAGTCTGTCTTCTAATCAAAATCACCAAATATATATATGAGACCAACCATAGAAGGCCTAATCTATGATTATGCTTTTGTTTAGTAAGGGAAGATATCCTATGACAAGTATGATCAACGAAAAAGATCAATGAAGTTACCTGAGTCTACCCTCGATGTCTGAAAGTCGAATTCTTAATGAATGTGAGAGAAAATTTATATCCTATACCAATCACAAGAAATTGAGTGTTACATAACTAGCAATGCCACCGGTGCTTACAAATTCGGTAGTCATAGTGATATGCTTCTGTTAAATAAAATTAGTACCTCCGTTGTCAAATCCCTGAAAAAGAATACGCAGAAAAAAATCAGTATTGAAGTAAAAATGTAAGCCTGATAGGTATTGCTTGTTAAAATTAAATGTAAACCGAACTACTTGGCAGTAAAATGAAACATACCCAGGACAGAGCTGTTCTCCTATATTTACATCGTGATCAGACTTCTTGCACGCTTTCTTTATTGTCTAAATGTTCAAATCCAGAGAAGGTCATGACCAAAAAAAAAACACCTTAAATTTTGAATGCAAAAATAAGTGGAAACAGGCCATTCCTATAAAAAAAAAAAAAGGAAGGTTGGACTTACTTCAAGACACTCCATCTTCCTGTTAATAATGTAAAAGATCAGTTCTAAGATTAACTCTTCAAGAATTTAATCATTTCATCACTACAACTATTCACATGTGTGTGTTATGGTACCTTTTTGCCCTTTCTTCTGGATTCACTTCGACAATCTTGGTAATCATGTCCTCGAAGCTACTGGAGGGAGAATAATACAATGGATTTAAAATTTATCAGTAGAAAGGCTTTTGCAAAACTGGTCTTTAAAGTTTGCTAGATATATACTAACATAGACACATAATTGTTAATATTGGTTATTTTATTCAAGTGGATGCCATAAAGTACTTCATATCTCATAAATTTTTGACTTGGAAGAAGTATCTTGTAATCAAAAGGCAACAATCATATTTCTTGAAACAAAGTCAGTCACATGTTATCTTTCTCTCCTAAGACCTAAACCACAAAGGAATTTAATAGTGAGTTATCGTGGTGTGAGAAGAAGTACCTGGTCTCTGACTTGTATACACTAGGCTTTCCGCTTGGTGAAAACATGGCAAGAAAGATGTCAATGTCACACAATACTGAAAGCTCATTAGCTTTCTTCAAGAGTCCTTTCTTTCTCCTTGAATATACTCCTATACGGTTGCTACCATCCAATTTATGCAGTTTCAATTTTGCTCTCCCCATCTGCATTTCCGCAAGCACAGATTCAACTGTTTGATGCAGATAACATCAATTGACTTAATAACACTCTATTAAATTGTGATTGATCAATGCCCGATTGATACCCTTAGTTAACCATTTTACTAGTGGATACAATTTGGGAAAAAAACTAAATTGTTTCGGTGTACCAAAACTATCATACATGTTTAATCCAGGAAGTTAAGAAAAATCATGCCACCAAAAAATGTACTTTGGGGATTCTCTCCATCTTTCTTGTCAGATGCTATCACAGTAACAACGGTTGTAGTACTGAATTTCAGGTTTACCTTACGTTTGCTTCAAAGTCTCAGCGCCTACTTTCCCACAAAGTCCAAATTCCGTGAAATTTTAAGAACAATGTCTCTCTTTCACGACACCAGAAGTATGAGGAGACCTTTGATAAAATGCAGGTGAAGAAAAAGACAACCAGACTTAGATTTGTAAAATTTTCACATGAAAGACATTCCCAGCAGTATAACATAATCTTGTTTGTGCGCAATAAGCTTTTTATTTGGATATAATTAATTTGTGGAATTAACTTACCACTCCCTTCTAAACTATCAAGATGAACTTGTATAGAGTGTTATTTGAGAATATCTGCACATAAAAAACAACAATCCTTATATCACTAAAACGAATTAGAAGAAAGTTTGGGGTAAGTCATTGCATTTAGTTCTGAGTTCACGTAAAATGCATCTTGAACAGAGGCCCTTTTAAAAACAATCTCTCTATCTTTACCACTCCCCACTTTGTGATATTTCACTTGGTGTTTTGTTGTTATTGTTCAAGTATAACACATGTGTGATCCCGAAACTTTTGAAATAAACCAACCACCCTCAGAAAACATATTTACGCAACTCTATTTGCTTTCTTGTTTGGAAATGCCATCGCTTACCAGAATTTCATATAATTGTACAAAAAAAACGATGCTGTCACTAAGCAATTGCGCCAAAAAGTATGGTGATACCTAAAACAAAAAATTAAAAAAAAATGAATAAAACTTGTAAAATAATATAATCATTCTTAAACAACAATTTCCACAACAGAAACTATACATTCCGATAATATATTGATTGAATTAAAACATCATGATAATCGTACCAATTTGATTAAAATGCAGCTCCATTCAGATTTTGCAATATCTGTACATCGAAAATTCAATTTTGTCAAAATTATATACATTAAACACCGAAAATGCATGAAAAAACAAAAAGAGATGATGATGATACCCTAAAGAAGAAGAGCGTGATTTAACCCTAAGAAATATTGAGCAGACATATCTCCATGCCATTTGTGTTAGAGATAAAACTCTTTGATCATAACAAAGAGAATTGGAATGGGAAGAGTAACAAATGGGAGGTTTTTGGTTTTATAGATAGGCGGAGGAGATTTGCGGTCATCGTAACTCAATACGATTGAATCGGAGAAGCCGACCATTTTGTGGTCACCCCCAAAATACAATTTTCATAATCATACAAATATGTAGTCAAAATATCAAGTAATTTGAAAATTATAAGAAATATAAGATTAATTTAGTCGATTTTTAAATTATTAAAATTAAGCTAAATATATAATATATATTTTATCAATTTTATAATTATCGATTCAATTATTTAATTATTAATTATACATAAAAATAAAAAAAATAATTTATTCAATAACTCGATGGTAATATAACTCTTATATGTTGCTTTGGCTCATAAAAGAGGCCCCCATCCATGCTGTTATATATGCAGAGCACCATAACACATCAAAAATTGAACCTTTTAACTCTCAAGACGGTTCTATATGCTTTTACTTCGAATCAAATTATACATATTCAATGGTTAAAGCTTAACTTAAAGATATTACATGTTAAAGAACTCATGGGATGATGACTGGAAGTCATATGAACTCAATTTTGCGACCATGGCATGAGAGGCATAGGGTGTGAGCTTAATGTTGAATATGTATTGGGTAAATTTTCATATGACCCGGGCTCGACGTTTAAATACTAATAAAGATTTCTATTGAAAATATTCTTGAATTTGACATAAATAATTGGTTTCATAGTTAAACTAATGATAGCCTTTCAAACACGAATTTAAATTCAAAATACCACTTTTTCCTAAAAATGCAAAAAAAGCCATTTATTTTGCTATTTAATCAAAACGGACAAATCACTCAACTTCGAAAAAAATCTTTTTATTTAATCGATGACAGACCACAGTTAGCTTTTTCAATTATGAGCTATTTTGTATTCTTTTTATTTCTCGGTCAGTTGTGAGGATCTTTTATAGACTATTGGTGTGCTAGATTTTGTTCTTTGAATCTTTGTTACTTTCTGGTTCTTAGTTTAATATTAGAAGAGCTTGTTGGATCCTGAGGATATACCCATACCGAGTGAAATATCCTTAATGACAGTGTCTTTCAAGCTATGAGAATTTCTTATAAGAGTTATTAGTGAAGTACAAGCTCTGGTGAATCCAATACAAGTATTCGCGATGAAAATATTTTTCATAAGATTTACAACAATCTTAAGGATATTTCGTTATAATCTTATGGAAAAGTCATTTAGTAATAATCATGTTAGTGGCAAACTATACACGTTCTAAAAGCATTAAAGTGGTTCGTTTCCTTTTGACTAAAATGTGTAGTTAATTAAGAGGTGACTTTGCAGGTGGATGTAGTTTGTTTTACTGTAAATAATTATCTATGGCTAAACTCAAAATGATTGTTGTTTTGTTAGTGGCAAACTATGTTGGAACGGGTACCACGCCTCGTATAAGATATCATATGGTACGCTAGGGTACCACACTGGTACACTAAAAATAGTTGGGTTGGCCGGGGTATTA
Organism: Solanum pennellii; assembly: GCF_001406875.1. Taxonomy (NCBI): domain Eukaryota; kingdom Viridiplantae; phylum Streptophyta; class Magnoliopsida; order Solanales; family Solanaceae; genus Solanum; species Solanum pennellii. The sequence goes on along the minus strand of NC_028647.1, from coordinate 47,610,098 downwards.
CATCGGTGCACTGACAATGGTTGACTCGAATATCATATCGGTATACTAACAGTTTGTGTGCGGGTTCGAGAAAAGAATTGCTTATATGTTGTTGTGATCTGTGGGTCATGTTTCATGTGTTTGTCAACTCAAGCTTTGTGACTGCGATTCTATATCTGTTGTGACTTGTTGATATATGTGTCGCCTAATTCTTCTATAAATCAATTTCATATGCATTTATATTTTTGGAATTGGCCAATAATTTTACTACTACAATATTGTTGTGGATTGATAATACACTTGTTCTTCTTTGTTGAGTACATGACATATATAGGTAATTGCTATGTGACCTTAGTTGTAAAACCGATGCAATTTGAATTCAAGGGTAAGCTATTCTTCCAAGCAGCCATGGTGTAATGGCTCTAAGTCATTTCTGTATAAATTCTTTCTTTCATCTTTTATAGTGCTCCTATTGAGACCTCAAGTTATTTATGACGGTTGGGATTGACAATTCAGTCACTTGGTTGTTCATTTGTTTTTTATGCAAGTTTCTACATTTTTGAGCTTTTTGAAACTTGTACGTCGACTTCGACCAAAAGTTCAGGAAGACGGCATCAGAATGCAATTTTGACGGTTCTGCTAGCTTCAGGAAGTTGAGTTTGATCTAGAATGACATTCCATGTGGATCCCGAGACTTTAGATCAATTCTAAGCCCCTTTATGAAATTTGGATTTAAATAAAGCTTAGGTGTGAGACCTACTTTTTATCGAAATGACCTCGATTAGAAGTTTTAACTACTATGTTGAGTCTATAATGTCAAATTCGGCGGGATAGCATATTTTTTTGAGCACAGGGGATTCTAACGAATCCCAAGCACCTCATCACACAATTCAAGACTTGCCAAAACCAACTGATATGCATCAACTGTTGAAGGTCACCTTAACCCTTCGAGTTCGTTAGCCCCCTTGGCCGTGTTCGTGAAGGCTTGTTGGTTGCGCTCGGGGTGCCCTGGGTCTGCTGCGTTGGTGAAGGTATAGCTACTGAGTCTTCGTGTTTGCGAGCCTTCATGGTCGCATTTGTGAAGAGCATTTGGTCTGTTTTTTTAAGTTAAGACTAGACTTACGATCAACACTTTTCTCAAATACTATTTTGGCGATATCTCCTTCGTTTGAGCTCCAATTTTGATGATTCGAAGCCTGGATGTTTGGAAAGTTTGGGGCTTTGTGGTTGAGCATTCGGGAGAGCCAAGGAAGCATTTTTGGAGGTAAATTCTGCCCCAAAGGGGCTGCTTTCCCTCTTTTTTATGTCCTTAAGTGATTAATTATGTAGGTTCTAAGTTTGGATTATTTCGAGCCCTGAATTATGTTCCATTTTTGAAACCAAGTTTGGGGTGTTAATAGAGACCTTTTGATCGAGTCAAACCTGGATTTTCCGGCGCGGTATCATATTTCCTGTTTTGAATCTAATTTGGATTCATCTTTGTTTTGTGTTATTTTAGTGTTAAATGATCGCATTAACATTGTGATTCTTTTTTTTTTATATAGTGTGGTAACATTTGGAGAGCGCGTTGTCAGCCTTATGGTACACTACCACTTTTTTGTTTTTTAGATTAAGCTTGATTAAGTAAATGTACATTGATTCGTGTGATCTTGGGCAGGTACCTAGTTGATCATGTTTATGTCACGCCCCGAGTCTACACCCTCGACATGACTGTCACTCGAGAATCATAGTTGGCCCCAAGCAAACCCTTGGCCTAGTTCAACTTTTAGCGAAAGACTTACTCATCAATAAATGAAATCAAAAGTAAAGTGTTAACTCAAATGCTTAAATCAGAATATTTAGAATAAACATTCAATTGGCTAAGAGGCAACTCAAGTCTTAAGCATTAACAATAGAATGAAAAAACTCATCAACTACTATTTTCTACGAAAACTCTAATAACTGAGATGAATATCGGGACAAGATCCACGACATTCTAATAAACAAACCTGAAATCTAAACTCAATGTGAAATCCTTCGAAAAGCAAAGAGGCTCACCGACTCTACCTAGAACACAACTAGATCAACGGAGCGCCAGTTAATGACCCTAATTACCTATATGTGCATCATGGAAGATGCAGAACGTCAATACATGGAATGTACGAGCATGCAAGGGTAAATCTAAAACATGACATAAGCTTGAAGTGGAACTGAAGAAACATACTTACCTCATCTCAAATCAACTGAACCTCAACTCAATTCAATATAAAGGCAATGATAAAGATGCAATATAAAGAAAGTTTTTTAAAACGGTAGATAATAACTCAATATATTTAAGAATATATTAATAACTCAAGTCTATATAAAAATACAAAACAACTCAATTTAGGAGATTCTCAAACTGACAACCACCACTATGAGCTATATGATGATATGTCTCACCCACTATAATTCTAAGGTCAAAACTCTTGAATTCAATAGCCTAAAACAATCTTAGTGAAAACTCACACAAGAACTAAGCTCATTCACAACTCTCACCTCAAGAACTCAACAAGAACTTCACTACCCAAGAGCGAAGCACAAAACATCAAGAACTCAAAGCATTCAACCCCAAGAATGAATTATAGATAAAAATCATATGACTGACATGTGGATGAATGAACCAACACTATGACAAATTACATACCTTAAGTTGACAAAACAAATCCTCGATTCGCAAGAAATCATGGCAAATGCTTTGACTCTTCCTTATTTCCTCCTCTTAAAAGCTAAGCGTATTTTAGGATTATGAATACTAAACCATATCAGTTTAGACCCCTAAAATATTACTTAGAAGAGTTCAAAGCTTATGGGGTAAGGAAAAGACCAAAATACCCCTCATTAATTTGGGTAAATTTCCTTAACTGGACAGGTTGAACTCAAACTAGCATATCTCCCTCATCCAAACTTGGATGTTAGCAAACTCAGCGGCGTTGGAAAGAGGACTTAGATATCTTTCATTTGATATTATGGTCCACATAACTCATCCTGTAATGAAAGTTATGGTTATTTGAAGTTAACCCAAAACTAAAAATCTAAGAATACCTTGCACAAATCCAAACTTAGTTATTTGCAATTTAGCGCTTTCTAAATTTAGCTCTTTTTAAGGCTGGATGTTACAACTTGATTCCTTAGAGTTAATGTTGTAGTCTTTGATCCAAATTTTCGGGACTGCGAGTATATTGGTTTTGTTGCCTGTGATTATTCTTACCTCGTGGTATGCTTTGGGTATTGTTGTTTACTGATTTGAGAATGTTTGGCATATTAGTCTAGGCTTATAGTAGTAATTTCCATAGAATTTTTTTGTATCAGAGTAGGTGGGCCTTAGAATATCTAAGACATCATTTCGAACGGCTTATTCCCTGTAGACCGATGTAGTAGAATTTATTCTAATAGAATGACCTTTAGATTAGCGTTCACTCAACTCTGATGACCTTCTGTCCATTGCCCCTATTTCTACGGCCTCGTGGTTTAAGGTCAAGTTGTCAACCTTTGCTTGGTGACTTGGGATTGGATTTGGTCCGTGCTTGGAGTATTGATTGGATTACCTGAGAGTGGACATCATTCCATGATTATACCGATGATGATTTGATATGGGATACGTCGGCATGCCTTATGGATGTTGATTCAAGATATGGTCACACTATTATACTATTAGTCACAGATTCAAGGTCTGGACATCTGATCTCCCATCTCAAGCCATGATTCAGGCATATTATCCACTACAAAGTTGATATCTATCGATTTACTCTTGGTTACTTGGAGGCATATCCGTGTTTTGAGGTATGGGCTACATCTCGTATGGTTCCTTTGGGAGATCTATTTGTGGTTCAAGGTCTGGGATATGTTTCTTCCAGCTCCTCCGGACTCACTATGACCTGTTGTTAGTCGTATGGCTATTTTATGTACCTATTTAGGCTTGTGGGGATCCATTCGGATTTTTTTCTAAAACTTACGCACGAGTGTATCTTTTGGACTTATGGGGGCCAAGTTAGGTTTAGTTAGTTGAACTTACTTTATTTAAGTTCTTTAGTACACTCATGTGCATTTCTTTTAAATTATGCTTTTTACCTCCGTGTGTTGGATTATATCATTTCATATTGCCTTTACTTTTTCGTCATTCCTCAAGACTCCATCCTAGACGTGGTCGGTACTCGATCCCTAAGCTAACCTTTTGGCCTCACTCACTACTCAGTGGGAGACTTACTTGAAAACATAGGAACTCATATGCAAAGATTAACTCATAGGATATCGATCTTATTAACAAAAATAGTTTAACTCAAAGCTGTCCGAATACTCAAATGGACATAAGTGTTCAACTCAAAGTCATTAAAAACATCAACAATGGAAAGACTGAAGCATTTAGTAACTATGATATATATCGAGACAAGACCCACGATATCTTAAAAAACTGAAAAAAATAAGTGTGGAACCCACAGGAAATAAGGAGGATTACCAAAGCTAGCTGAAACGCAAGTGGTATCAACGAAGCACCTGTTGTTGACCCTGAACATTTAGATCTACATCATATAACAATGCAGGTTGAATGGCTTCAGTACATTGAATGTACGAGCATGTAAAGGGAAAACTGAAATGTATATATAAAAAGCTAAATTGATAGAAAGGGAAGACATACTTACCTCAACTCAGTTCAACTCAACTCAACATGAAAGCAGTGATGATAAAATGCCATATATAAATCTTTTAAAACAACAATTAATAACTCAAAATGTATGAAAATACAATAATAAACTCTTTTACTATTATTTGGGAGATTCTTTAACCGACAACCATCACTATTAGCAATGTGATGATAGAACGTCTCACACACCCTACTAGAATTTTCCTATACCTTTTCGGGTGTAGAACCTCCTCAATTAAGTGATTCCACTAAGTTATGCTTAAAATCAATAAGGAATCATTTCAAAAGTATGATCCTTTACCCATATTGACATACATAGTTTATGAGGATATTGTGTTGTATGAACTTATCCCCATACCGATGATTAATACTACTCCTAATAATATGTAACTCATGACCATAATTTTAAAAACATAACTCTTCCTCAATTTGAGATAATTACTAAAAATATCCTCTTAAAAAAAGCTAATGTTCAAGATTCATCATAAACGCATTTAGAAAATCAATATTTTTCTCTTTTAAAAGTGAAAGCACTACATACTTTGGGAATACTTAGTTCCCGTATACTCATTTTGAAAAATGAAACTCAACTCTCCTCATCCTCATACTCATTGACTCAAGTCTTGAAGACAATTTATAAATAATTACAGAGGACTCCTCAAAATTGACTCGATTGGACTTTCTTTAACTTTTATCTTAACTTTACCTTGATATGAAATGTTAACTTAAGAGCTATGATTAGGATATAAGATCTCCCAATTATTAATGAAGTCTTAGATAGTTGATAATATGAAACCAACAAAGACACAAATTGGAGAGTACTGGCGCGATGCAGAGAAAGATTGTATTTTTGATCGCGAAATAAATTTTGATACAGAGGAATCTGCATCCTCTCAGTGATGTAGAAGAGGGTGTGTATTTCAAGATTAAAATTTTAAAGCGCCTCTGTGGGCGTATATTTTTGCCAGATCTTCTCTTCCTTTCCGTAACTCCATTCAATTCATACCCACTGCAATTCCACTGCTCAATTTCACAAAATTGTATAAACCCAAAATATTTTCAATGAGACCCACACAAATATCTACCAAGAGACTCAACTCATTCGCAAAGACATCACCCCAAGAACTTAAAGACCTAAATTATCAGTTGAACTCAAGAACTATATAATTAACTTCAAGAACGAATTTATGCGTACAAGTTTACATGATTGGCGTGAGGGCGAACAAACCCAATACTATGATAGCTTACATGCCTCAAAGAACTAAGCTCTTTGCGAAAATCCTCAAACCTTGGATGAACGCTTGAAACCTTCTTCTTTTTCTCCTTTTGAAACCTTTCTCTCAACCCTAACCATTTAGGAATGAGTGAAAACTGACCTCAATCATATTAGACCCCTATTTAGGTGAGAAAGACGTTTTAGGATAGTGGGGGTATGGAAAAGACCAAATTACCCTTCCTTAAAATGGATGAATTACCTTAACTAGACTCAAATGGGCATAACTTCTTCATCCAAACTCATAATTTAGCAAACTCAGGGGTGTGGAAAAGAGGACTCACATACCTACAATTTAATACCTCATGGTCCACCTAAATCTTTATATGTTGAAAGATATGGCCGTTTGAAGTTGACCAAAAACTTTAAAACTCACTGACGTTCAAGGTGTTACATTTTATTTCTTAATCACCCTATAATGCCTACTTATTACTTGTTGTTTTGGTACTCATACGATATTTTACTTATTTCTCATGATGCATGTTTGAGCGCAATTATTAGTATTCATATCTAGCATGTAGTAGTCAAATATGGAGGTGAGGGTGAACACATGGCTTCCTAAACTTTACCTGTCTCTATCTATATTTATTGGCTAGTATTTTGCATTTTTAGAAAAGCCTTTGTATTACTTAACGTTCTAGGTTGCAGATTAGCTTATCTACGAGTTATAGTAGGTGTACTCTTGTCTCAAGAACTCATGACACCCACATTCTTCTCTAGCTCTTAGTCCATAGACCTTATGATTTATTGCTAATATTTTTAGGTTGCATCCCCTATTCTGGACTATTTTGGAGTTTTGATACTATGGCTTTCAGGTTTTAGAAAGTTAATTCCGCAAATGATTTTTGATAACTAATTGGGTTTATGGGAACTTGAATGGTTTGGATCTAATTTTCTAGTATTTTATATAATGACATTGCTTCTTAAAATGGTTAATGGGTAAGGTTTGAGTTAGTAATTGGTTCTCCCATCAGAGTGTTTATATGTGTCACTCATAACAGAATAAATCATGACGTTTTTCAATCATTATAATTCTCATTTTTTCTATGTTTATAACCCCCAAATATTTGTGTAATTTAAAACACATGACAATGTTTCATTATGTTTTATTAAGTTTCTTATGTACAAGTTCTATGTAATTTAACATGTGACATTGTTTAATTATGTGCATGTTTTTTAGATAGAATTGCTTATGTTTGTATCAGAGTTGTGTTTGCTCAGATTGATCGTCCTGCACATGCATGCACTTATTTAATTATTAATTTCTTAAGTCTCGGATGTAATTTAATTGGGTACACCATTTAGTAAATAAAGAAAATATGTATTGGATTTTTTTGAAACAATTTGTAGATATTTGTATGATTATAAATTATATATCTTATTACTCAATAATAAATGAAAATATTAAATTTAAATTATTTCTAAATATGAAAAGATATCATTCTTTTTAAGACAAACTTATAAAGGAAATATCTCACATAAATTGATACAAAAGGAATATTTTTTTAAAATTGTACTAATTGTTATTTCTTTTGTATTTTTGTTCGAACAATTAGTTTTTCTCCCTAATATGTATGGAATTTTTTTCATAGACTTTGTCATTAATGAATAATATATGAAAATATAAAAAATGGATTATTTCTAAGTATAAAAATATATCATTCTTTTTACGACAAACTAATAAAGATAATACACCACACAAACTGTTACAAAAGGAATGTTTTTAAATTTAAGAATTGTAGTAACTTTTATTTCTCTTATTTGATGTTTGAACATTTTGTTTTCTCCCTAGGGAAAAGGCTCAAATATGTCATCGAACTTTCAGAAAAGGCTCATTTATGCCATCAGTTAAAAGTTTGATTTATTTATGTCATTATCGTTAAAGAAAAGACTCATTCATGCCATTATTTTTTAACACTGATTTTGCAAAATTATTTTTGACACGTGGTCAATTATAATTCGGCCACGTTAATTTTTTTTGATTTTTTAATTGAAAAGCCTTGACCAATTATAATGGGCCACATCATCAATTTTTTAATAAAAAATCAAAATTCAAAATAAAAATTGAATTAATTTTTTTATTAAAAAAAATTAATGACGTGGCATGTTATGTAAAGTCTTTTTGGAATGATTTCATAACTATTATGTATTAATATCATACTTCGTACATTATATGTATTAATGCATACTTGTTCCTACATTGTCTCATTTAGTTTTTTTTTGGTAGAAATAACGTCTTGTAATGCTTATTTTATTTTTATATGATGAAAACTCTTAAGTTTGAAGTGTTCGAATTTTGAAGGAAATCATGGACACTATGTCGAAAAAAGGGACAAAAAGACTGAAAAGAACAAAGAAACAAAAGCCTAAGGATCGCCAGGTCCACTTGCCGGATCGCCAAGGAGGCCTACTTCGTCTTTTGTTCCACTGTGTGGAGCCCAAGGATCAAATTTGCTGAAGACAAGAGCAGTCGGCGTGTCGCCGAGTAGCTTCGTGAAGCATACCATATCTCCTAATGGACCAAAGCACGACGACGCTGAAGATTGTACCAGAAGGCAATGAACTACATCAATAGGTGAATCGCCGAGTCTGTCGGTCATTTCGACTAACGATGCCAAACAATCTACTGCAGCACAGATCTGAAATACTATAAATACTATCTAGAGTCGTAGTTTAAGGAGAGTCAAACATTATTATTGTTATGTATCTAGAATATTAGTTTTTTCATATTTTTAATCTATGTTTTAGAGGGTTTTGAAGACTTGAAGAAGAAGAGGGTTTCATCTCTTTCAATTTGGAAATGGGTATCCTTGATTCTTCTTGCTTTGCCTAAATCAAGACATAATTTCTCATACCCATTAAAATGAATTTAACAAACTTGTAGTTTCAAATACAAATTTATTATGTGATTTTGGCTTGCTCGAGAGAGAAGTCGTTAAATCAAGACTACTAGCTTGAAGGCCTAAGGAGTGAGTCGACATGAGGTTCAGCTCGAGAGAGTAAGCCCTAGTCCCATATCCTAACACTCAGCTCGAGAGAGTGAGTACGATAAGGCGTAGGCTGGTCTTCATTCGGCAAGTGTGTGTGTGAAAGGAACCCATTAGAAATGGGGTAAGTTACTCGAGAGATAACTTATTTCCACGTAAATCTTAGCTTACTCACTATTACTCTATAAATCTTCTATTGAGAGCATGTACGTAATAATTTAGATTAATCCTTATTGCGGTCACATCACGGGAATTCTCCCTCTCATTGCTTAGATTTCCTTAGAAATTTTTTATTTTTACTACTTGTGACAAAAGTCCGCTTTAATATTTGACGCTTGCGTTAGCCTCTCTCTAATTTATAACATCTTTAATCATTAATTTCTTTAGCTACGACTAATTAGAATGAAATTCTAATTATCTACTAATTTTCACGACCACTTGGTTGGGTTACTATACTATTTCACGATCATAAATACTTGTAGTGGAAGTTGTGTCGTTGATCGTGATAGGCATCAAAATGGGGCCTCTATCGGGGAGTGGCGTTACGTGAAAATTTAGTTACTTAAAGTTATTGTTTCTCTTATTTTTAGTTTTACTAATCTTAGTTGTCGTTTTGTTTTGCTTGTCTAAAGATAAAAGCACAGAGACAAGAATAGATATCACACAAATCATTCTCTTATGAAACTATAGAACCTCAGGGATAATCTACCGACGTTCAAACAAGTAGGGGAGGAGACAAATCAAAAAATATGGCTGAAATTCAAAGCAATATTACAACTATGCCCATCTCATGGGATATCTGCCAAGATGCTGTTGGATTGCTTCTATCAGGGTTTCGGACCTGAAAATAGAAGCATAGTCAAGCACCTTTTCGAGGGTGGTATGCTCTGATACGCTCAAATTATACTTCCCTAAAGAAGTATAAGAGGTCGTATCAAGTAAAGAACCCAATTTTTAGGTTGGATTCGATCCCACGAGGAAAATGGTTTAGACTTAACTTAATGTATGATTACGTCTATTTAGTGAAGTCCTTTCCGAAATCAATTAATTAAAGGGGGGTTTTATGTAACAAAAATGTTTAATTATTTCTCAGCAAGACAAAAAGCAAGTTTATAACTTTGTTGTTTATCAAGTGATGAGAGAAACTAGGGTGTAAGCGTTCCCATAGGTTCATAAAGCAATAATCCTAGCTACAACAATTTTTTCCTAGTGTCTTGCATGCAAAGTGATAAGTTATGTATCCCTAATTCCTTGGTCTGGAAATTAGAGAATTTCACTCCGTACATTGGTCGAGCTACGTGTGTGCACTTTACTAAACCTTACCTTTACCTTCTATTAAGCATCATATTCAATGTTTGACTAAGTTACTACTTCGCACCAATTGAAACTAGCCTATTAGATAGTGTTTACTAAATCGATGTTGATAATTCGTTTCCTATCAACTATTTTCTTGGTCTGGCAAGTAGGAATATGGCAAGTTCTAACGCGTGCACTGGTTAAAAAGACTTCTAAATGAAAGAATTATCAATACATGCTAGAAACTATTCTAGAATTATTATTTAGCTAGTTTTACCTTGTTAATTACCCATGGTTCCCACAACCCTAGTTGTGGATTTATTTGCCATGCTTAGAAATACACAATTCATGGTTGTTAAACAATAAATCCTGTACTTACTTTGCCGAGTTTGAAGAAAATCCAGAATTAACACTTGAATTAACGAAAATATCTTCAGAATCGATTCCAGAAACTTGAAGTAATTCCAAAAATCCAATGTTCAACTTCCAATAACAAGAGTATGAAAAATAACAAAAAGTCTAACCCCAAAAATGAGGTTTTTAACCCTATTTATAATAATAAATTCCTAAACTAAAAGGAGTTCTAAATAAGGAAAGCCTGTCCAGAAATGCGTCTTCAATCGACGACACCACTGACGGTCCGTCGATGGAACGACGAACCATCGACAGCCTCCGTCGGTCCACACTTAGCATCTTCTTCAAGCCTCAAAGATGCACCTTCTCTGATCCAATCGACGGACCAACAACATGGTCCGTCGATGCACATACGGTTCGTCGGTGCATATCGTCGTTCCATACTTAGCAACTTCTTCAACCTTCATCCTGACATATTCTCTGATCCAATCGACGGACCAACAATACGGTCCGTCGATACATCTACGGTCCGTCAATGCCTCCATTGTTCCATACTTAGTTTTTCTTCAACTTCGGGTTCTGGGACTACTCTCTAATCTGATCAATGATTTACCAGGACGGTCCGTCGAATGATCGACGGACCGTCGATCCTTTTTTAACCCACACTTGCTCAGAATTTCCTGAGTTTCTTCCAGATGCTTGGACTTCCATTCGACCACCACCACCTACGGACTGTCGATGGCTTCGTAGGTCACTTCTTCTGCATAATCTTCTACATTTCTGTTTTGGACGACTTTCCTGCAAAACACAGATAAAAACCATTAAAATTACTACAAAAGGCCCTAGACACACACTAAACTTAAGGAAAAAGCATTGAAAGTACCGTGAAACCACGATACATCAACATCCTCAACCTAAATTCGTTGTTTGTCCTCAAGCGACGCACTATGACTCACCACAACACCTTTGTACAAAAGTATCATCATTTAAGCTTTCGCAATCATATGGCTATCAATCTCAATTAGTTTCATTGCTTTCATGCATGATATCACTCTTAGGCTCACTCATGCGGATCAGACCATGACACAGACTCACCATACCGACACCTCTACTCTTTTATCATTCACAAAGGCACTAACTCTCCAATATTGCAACTAGTGTTCTCACTTCAAAAGATATCCTTCTTTTTCACATGGTGGTTTCAAATTTGAGTATGAGGATCATTATTCAACACTCAATATCGAAACAACTTCACACCTAATTGATACTTATCTCCATAGGCATGCCCTTATTTTAACTGCTTTAGGTTCACCATATTAGACTCATAGGATCACGATAGGACGTTCTTGGCTTGTAACGTAGGCTCAGGGTCAGGTATGGTACATATGTATGCATTTTAGTGACTTATTGCCCTTCTTGACATTGCGGCTAAGCGTCCTACCTCTTTCTTTGTCTATTATGGCCTATTCTTCCCTTTCTTTTATTCTTTGCCTTATTTTCTCCTTTCTTCCTCCTTTTGTGCAAATGACTCTTCTATTCTTATTCTTATTATTATTTTATTTTATTATTTTATTTTATTTTCGTTCACTTGATTTCAACTTTGATTGAGTCACTTCTCTTCTTCACTATTTCTTATATTTTTCCTTTCACATTAATTCTTTCAATCCCACTTTTCGAAACATTACTCATAATAGCCACCGTCAACTCTTGGCTTCGCCATGAGTCGAGGTACACAATACCCAAGGTTGGGTCAGGGCCAAGACGAGATTGGTTTCTTCATTATCCACCCTCAACTTATGCTTTTGGCCTAAGTTGAGGTGCACATGTCCAAGGAGGGACCAGGGCCAATACATTATACCTAGAAAAGACGAGTTGGGGTAGAAAAGAGAAGTCCGGTGTAAGCTCAAATCATTTAGATAAAAAAAAGGACTAATTTCATTTGGTTTTCTTTTATTTAGGCTAAAGATTGACTAATTTGAACAAGGGCCTATGATCCTTTTCTAATTGTCTAACACAGAGTACTTTTTGCAGGACTAACTGGACAAGTTCTAGCTAGGTACCAACAGTGGACTCTTCAACTTTCCTCACACTCTCCTAACACCTCATTACCCAACCAGATTATCGGACACCTAGTTCAAGTGTTAGATTTAGGGTCATGCAATGGTGTATCTCTATGTCATGCTTAGCGCCAACACATTGAACATTCGCTATGACTAATCATGCAAGCATTCTCTTTAGAATGGGGTATCATTGTATTTAGCCATTATGCTTCACATTTCACATTCATACTTTGTACAAGATACCTACATGCCGGTTCAACAGTAAAATAATCAGTCTTTGGGAAAAAGAGCACAGGCAAGAAAACCCCAAGAGAGGATCGTGAGTTGGGCTACTCAGGCTTCACCCTATCACTCACTTTCCACTTACCCCACCCTAACAAGAAAGAATGCAATTGTCCCCAATGCATAAGAAATATAAAAGCAATATGGTAGGTGAAGCAAACCTGAGGCGCATAGCGCCGACGATTAACAAGTTGGCGGGTCCGGTTGCCTGGAACCCGCTCCATCAGTAGTAGGGACACCATCAGTAGTGTCCGCAACAATGTCTGCACCTTCAGTGGTGCTTCGCTCAACATCCTCAAGCCTGGAGCTAGACGCCCCAGCAGTCAACTCACGAGCCTTCATCTGTCGGGCCTCTTCATCTATCAAAGAGGCTCTCCTCGTGGCCTCCAACTCAGTGCACTCCTTCTTCCTAGCCCGAGCTTTATCACTCTCTCTAGGCTGGTGCCTCTTGGCACGCTCACGTGGCAGAGGCGGTGGCGCAATGGTGGTCTGGAACAATGCACTAAGCACCGTATTCTTAGCAAGCTCTGCATGTTTTGCCTCAGGCTCAGGTAATCCACATCAACCCTCATACTCGCCACAACAACCCGGAGAGTAGTCAAATCAACAGTAGGGGCTGGCCGGGCGACAACTCTCAACTCAAACGCATTAAGGCGCTGGTGGACTGCTAGAATCTTCCTCTCAGTCTGCTGGTCAATCTTCTTCGCGATCCGATCCTCCGCCTCAACAATGGACCTTTTCATCTAAGACTTGATATAATGCAGCAATGTGGCCATCTGGGCCTCTAACTTCTAGACCCTAGCAATCGGGACCAATGCTGCTGATGGTGTAGATTGGGAGGAACTGGGGGCTCTGCTAGTGCCTGGGATAGACTCAACCGGGGTGGTGTCAGTAGGCTCTGATGTAGCCTGATCATCCCCTTGGGCTTTCTCAATCGTGTCTGCTAAGTTTTCACGTAGCGGCTGCACCACTACTCTGGGCCCTCTGTTGGGTGCCGCCTCATTGGCCTCATCCCGGATGAGACCAATGTCCACTATCCCAGTAGGAGTCTTGAGAACATCAATGTGCCAAATGGGAACTCCAGGGAAAGGGGTAAGTGGTCGAGGCCTTAAAGGCCCTCTCATGGATTACTCCTAGCAACAGCCTCAGAAATCAACCTCAAACCCCACAACCATAGCAGCAACCAAGACAACACTATCCCATGTAAGAATGTTGTCAGCGGTTGTGGGGGATAGGTAGTGATGGACTAATAGCCAGATGAACTGAGCAGCAAATGTCAGGTTGGACTTCTTGATAAGGCCTCTAGACTCTAGCATCCAGTTTGCACCCTCACGATCCAGAGAAATATGCTGGGCTATCCACCTCTTGGTGGTCTCTCTCACAACCTTGTCTCGCTGAAAATGGCCCTCCTTAATCAGTTTCCAACAGTAGTCAAACTCGAGGTTGAGAGGGTCCCTGGTGACATTTGTATCAACACCGTATAAGAAACGGTGAATGGTGGGCAAAGAGATATCCACCCTGTGGCCATGGACTCAAACATGGGTAAGTGGTGCCTGTTTGGCGGGATTAGACTGCCTATCCATAGAAGCCCAGAGAGTCGCTATGTAAGAAGCCTAGAAATCTCGCACCAACTCCTCACTATAGCGTCCCACGCTCCTAGCCATACACTTGAGATGATGGCGGGTGAAGAGATCATGTATAGCAGGGACTGTGTGGAGACTCCTTGTAAGAACCCGCCGCTTGACTGTCAGAGTCCGAGTCATGACCCCTTTATCATTGAGTAGCTTAGCATCCCTGTAAACCTGGTATTGGATTTCTACGCACCACCGGTTGGGATGATCAGCAACCGGTGCAGCGACATCGAACTGGGGTGCTGAAGTAGAATCCGCACTATTGGCCTCATCATACGAGGCAGAGTGGGCAGGTGCAGCAGGAACAATGAACCATGTGATCCTGAAGAGTGGGCCGACTCAGACCTTGAAGCCTTCTCGAAGCCAAATTCTCCCCCAAAACCCGCGGCAGACCCAGATGGTGTGCCGGTCATTGTGCGCTCCTCATCAGACTGGGAGGCAATGAGTACGCTGGACGCCACCTTTTTGGGCGTGCCTCAAGTGGTCCTAGCAGCAGGTGTCGGTGTCCGGGTGCCTGGTGGCACGTATTAAGGATCAATCTCAACGTCTGACGAACCAATCACCAACCAACGTGAAGGGGCGACGTACTTGGATCGTCCTCAAGAGTAGACAATATCGGGCTTGGGGGCCATATGTACCTACAAAGGAGGGTTATTAGTTCCAGTACAATCATTCACCACACTCGAAAGAAGCAAACACCAAAGTTGGAACACAAAACATAGTGAAGTGCAGAGTTGCAGAACTGAACGATGGGCACTATCGACGGTCCATCGATGGAAAGACGGTCCGTCGATAGGGTCCGTTGGTGGATACTTGGAACATTTCAGAAGTTAGAAGTCCACAGTAGTTATAGTTAGAAACGACGGACGTGCAGGTTGTCCCATCGATAAACCGACGGACCATAGTCCACTTCCGTCATTGGACACTTGGGCAAGATTTTAGAAAGCTTTAGAGACAAAAGTTCTGTTAGAAACAATGGACGTGTAGGACGGACCGTCAATTAATCGATGGTCCGTAGTCCACTTCTGTCATCCAAATTTAAACTAGGTCATGGTGTGGCTATCGACGGACCCCATCGACGATCCGTTAATTGACCGACGGTCTGTACACGGGGTCTCGTACTGTCGGTCAAAGACAAATTTGTTTCTACACCCTTTGCACCCCACACATACACAAATTCAAGCACATCAATTGACAACATGTTCTATAACAATCAACACACCATTTCGTCATTCCTAGGGCTTCGATTATTCCAATTGCAATCATAGATTCTAAGAGACTAAAAAGCCCTAAGTCGGAAAACTACACAACTAACCCATTTAGAATTCACTTCACCCCCATCCCGTACATTTTCCATCATTCTTAGGGACAAGAAACTCTCAAATTATAGTTAAATCAGGCAAAGTTGTCCCTAAGTCAAGACCCACATGCTAGCACTTCAGTTTCCAAACAAATGCCATGAGATTAGGGAGCAGATGAGCAGGACATACCTGTATTCTGTAGTGGAGTGATTGTGAGGGTGAACTTTTCAATGATCAACACTAAGGCCACCTTCAAACATCAACTGGAAATTAGAAAGAAAAGGATGGGAATTTGGGGAATGAGGGTTTTGGGAATGTGGAGATGATGAGAGAATATGAAATCAGAAAGGATTAAGGGTGAATTATTGTGTGAGTGAGTGGGGGAGTAAGGAAATATGGGGAGTGAAACGGTTGGAGGGAGAATTTGAAAAGGTGGGGAAGTAACTGAAGAGTTTAGATTCATTATATAGCCGATCGGGTCGGGTCGGGTCCTTGGATCTGGAGAACATACGATTCCCTGTCGATGGACCGTAAGTCAATCGACGATCCATCGACTGCTATGTCAATTGTTCCCTAACTTAGACAATATTGAAAAACAAACCTGGGATCCATGGACCACATCGACGGTCTGTCGATGGGACGATGACTCGTCGATTGGTCCGTCGATCACTGCACAAGTCTAATTTCTGCAGATTGAAACTTTGATTCGCTCAAATTATACTTCCCTAAAGAAGTATAAGCGGTCGTATTAAGTAAAGAACCCAATTGTTAGGTTGGGGTCGATCCCACGAGGAAAATGGTTTAGACTTAACTTTAATCTACGATTACGTCTATTTAGTGAAGTCCTTTCCGAAAACAATTAATTAAAGGGGAGTTTTGTGTAACAAAAATGTTTAATTATTTCTAAGTAAGACATATAGCAAGTCTATAACTTTGGTGTTTATCAAGTGATAAGAGAAACTAGGGTGAGAACATTCCCCATAGGTTCATAATGCGGTAATCCTAGCTACAACAATTCTTTCCTAGTGTCTTGCATGTAAAGTGGTAAGTTATGTATCTCTAATTCCTTGGTCCGACAACTAGAGAATTTCACTCCGTACCTTGGTCCGGCTACGTGTGTCTACTTTACTAAACCTTACCTTTACCTCATATTAAGCATCATATTCAATTTTTGGGTAAGTTACTACTTCGCACCTATTGAAACTAGCCTATTAGATAGTGTGTACTAAATTTATGTTGATAATTCTTTTCCTATCAACTATTTCCTTGGTCCGGCAAGTAGGAATAGGCCAAGTTCTAACGCGTTCACTCGTTAAAAAGACTTCTAAATGAAAGAATTATCAATACATGCAAGAAACTATTCTAGAATTATTATTTAGCTAGTTTTACCTTGTTAATTACCCATGGTTCCCACAACCCTAGTTGTGGATTTAGTTACCCATGCTTAGAAATACACAATTCATGGTTGTTAAACAAGAAATCATGTACTTACTTTGACAAGTTTGAAGAAAATCCAGAATTAACACTTGAATTATCAAAAATCTCTTGAGAATCGATTCCAGAAACTTGAAGTAATTCCAAAAATCCAAAGTTCAACTTCCAATCACAAGAGTATGAAAAAACAAAAAGTCTAACCCCAAAAATGAGGTTTTTAAGCCTATTTATAATAATAAAGTCCTAAATTAAAAGGAGTTATAAATAAGGAAAGTCTGTCCAGAAACGCGTTTTCAATCGACGACACCACTGACGGTCCGTCGATGGAACGACGGATCGTCGAATGCCTTCGTCGATCCACACTTAGCATCTTCTTCAAGCCTCCAATTCACACATTATCTGAGACAATCGACGGACCAACAACAGGGTTCGTCGATTCACATACGGTCCGTCGATGCATATTGTCGTTCCATACTTAGCAACTTCTTCATCCTTCATCCTGGCATATTCTTTGATCTAATAAACGGACCAACAGCACGGTCCGTCGATACGTCTACGGTCCGTTGATGACTCTGTTGTTCGATACTTAGTTTTTCTTTAACTTCGGGTACTCGGATTAGTGTTTGATATGATCGACGATTTACAAGGACGGTCCATCGATCAGTCGATGGACCATCGATTAGTCGATGGACCATCGATCCTTACGTAGCCTCACAATTGTTTAGAATTCCCTGAGTTGCTTCCAGATTCTTTGACCTCCAGTTGACGACCACCACCTACAGACCGTCGATGGAACGATGGGCCGTCGATAGCTTCTTAGGTCACTTCTTCTACATTTTTATTTTGGACGACTTTCCTGCAGAACACATATAAAAACATTAAAATTACTACAAAAAGTCCTTTGACACACACTAAACTTAAGAAAAAGCATTGAAAGTACCGTGAAACCACGGTACATCAACACCCTCAGCTTGAATTCGTTGTTTGTCCTCAAGCGACGCACTATGACTCACCACAATGCCTTTGTACAAAAGTATCGTCATTTAAGCTTTCACAATCATATGGCTATCAATCACGATTATTTTCATTGCTTTTATGCATGATATCACCCTTAGGCTCACTCATGTGGATCAGAACATGACATAGAGTCACCACGGGGTATGCAAAATGACGATGCCCTTTCACTCATTTAATAAAAATCGAAGATCACGACAAGAAGTTGAATAAAACGGAGGAAAAAATTGGAATGATAAATGAAACAACTACTTTGAAATCCATGACCATTCAGTTGAAGAACACTCAGATCACCCATTTGATTACAGGTCATTATCCACCGTTCACCAAAGACTCACCTAACTACACTGTGGGTGACTCCTAAGGATGAAGAGTAGTTAGTGACTTGCATCATTCAAATGACGTTAACTCAAGCTTTGTTTGCGAGGGAACCCAAAACCCCTTATTATCTTATATTTGCATATTAGTGAAATAATGATGTATAAATCGTACAAGTCAAATTATGGGAGATACTCAAAAAGTGCAGGGTGGCGAGCAATTAGTCCAGTTGGTGAGTCATTGAAGAAGCTGGCGATCAGTCCTTATCCGCCATTTGACTCAAGAAATCTTCAAAATTTGGAGTTTGTAAAACTGGACGTGCTCAAGAAAGTTTTGGGGAATCACAAACCATATCGGCGACCCCGATGTTTACCGCCAGTTGAATGTAAAAATTTGTTGGGAAATACTATAGAACTCAATGATGTTACAATTTTTTGGTGAAGCGTCGAATGACTCAAAACTAAAAATGTTGTCGCCAAATGGAAACAAACTGGACAACTTGCAGGCCAACGCGCAAAAGGGTGGATGATGAATCATTCGAGAATGTGGGTTAAAGATAGGCACATTTGGATGCTATGAGAAGGTGTATAGAGCTTACTGAATCACTTGACAACTCACCTAATGTCCCAGTCCCCACCTCACCTTCTACTTAAAGCTAAATTTTTTGAAGGACTCTAACTCAAAGCAACTGCTTAATCGGGATTATTCTCTAGCCCTATCTCTATCCATCTATAATTTGACCTTTGGATTATTATTATATATTTGAGGAAAAATACTTTTCGATTTTGGAAGGGTAAGGCCCACACCTGTTGTGCTGATATTTGTGTTGTTTTTGAGTGTATGTTTGGGTTGTTCTGTTTTAAATTGTGTCTTATCTGCTTTTTCATGGATATTTGAGCTTATGGCTCCCGTTTTGATATTAATTGTAAAATCATTTTGACCCTTCCAAAAAATTTCAATTTTTTTTGTGAAGTTTTGCCACCTCTTGCATGCACTTAAATGTGCCTATTCATTAGCAAATTTGATTCTCGGTTTTGATCAATATTGATAACATAAATAATGCTTGCAATCAAACAAACATGAAGGTATGGCTACGATGAGATCAAATGAAGTTGCATAGACAATGTGTGAACTATTTGTATCTCAATGTGACTAGCCAGTTGTTGAATTGATTCTCGTGTGATGACTGTTGAGTGTAAAGTCTCGTTTGACGTAAGTATCAATACCTTCTGTGATAAGCTTATCTTGAACCATGCATGACAACACCTGGAATTTGCTTTGTTAGTCCAGTCGACTAAGTTATGCTTTCTCTTGATATGATCTTAGGAAACTTTATAGAGTGTGAGCCACTTTGACATATACCTCTTTTATGATCTCTATTGTGAGTATGTGACCTCTCTTGAACACCCCTTGAGTCTTAAACTTCTTTGGAAGAAATTTGATGAAGACTAGACCCTTTTTGATCCATCTCCCTTAATCCTCGTGAATGATAGGTTTAATTGAAATAGCCAACTTAGGCCAAAAGCCTAAGTTGGGGTGTGGTGAAAAGAAAAAGGAAAATCCAAAGAAGGGCAAGGAAAGTCTTTTTTAACCCATAATGTTGCGAAAAGATGGAAACCCCCTATATACAAATAAAAAAAAGAGAAAGAAAAAAGAAAATGAAAATAAATGAAAAAGAAAGATGTGGAATAAAGTACAAAAGAAATTGGGTTTCCAAGCTACCAATGGAAATGAATAATAGGGTGACTTATGGGCACTAACGAAGATGAAGAAGGAAGAAGAAAGGAAGTGTTATGAGCACCACTATTCATGAGGATCATAGTCACTGTTTTCTAAATGATCGTACCTTTGCACTCAGCCCCATTACAAGCCTTAGAAAGTTCTTTTTGATCTTGAGAAAGCTGAAACAAATGTTGACTAGAAAAAAAAGGCAAACTTATGGGTGAAAGCATGCATTGTATTCCTCTTTTTGAGAGTGAGCGTTGTATCTGATTCCAAAACTTCAAACCAATTATACCCTTATGCGTGAAAATGGAATCATTATTTTGTGAGGGAATTGAATTCTTTTGTTAAGCTTGAACTTGCATTTGAAGCAAGTAATACGAGCTTGGGAATCTTTATGATGGTGTTAATGAAACTTTGAGTAGATAATTGATATTTGCATAAGTAATTTGAGTCTTGTTGTGTACATTCATGATTGAGTCTTGTGTAGTACAGGTTGAGACATCCTTGTTGAACTTCTAAGCTTGGTTTTACTTTAGGTCAAACAAAATTTTAATTTGGGGGTGTTAATGAGTACACATATTGGATTCATTTGGGGTTCCATTTTGGTAGAAATAATGTCCTCTAATATTTATATTATCTTAAATCTAGTGAAAACTCTTAAGTTTCAGGTATTCGAAGTTTGAAGGAAAGCATGGACATTATGTCAGAAAAAGGGATAAAAAGGTTAAAAAGAATGAAGAAATGCAAGTCTGAGGATACCAGAGTCCACTTGGTGGATCGCCAAGATACCTATCTCGTCTTTTGTTCCAGTATGTGGAGCCTTGAAGAAAAGGATCAAATTGGCTGAAGAAAGAAGCAGTTGGTGTGTCGCCGAGTAGTTCCAAAGCAGTACCATATCGCCAATGGACCAAAGCACGAAGATGTTGAAGGTTGTAGCAGAAGGCGGTGAACTACACCAATAGGCGAATCACCAAGTCTGTTAGCGATTCCGACTAATGACGCCGAACATTCCACTGCAGCACATATTTAAAACAAAAGAAATACTAGTTAGAGTTGTAGTTTTAGGAGAGTCGAACATTATTATTACTTTCTCTCTAGAATATTAGTTTTTTAATATATTTACTCTAAGTTTGAGAGGGTTTTGAAGACTTGAAGAAGAAGAGGGTTTCTTCACATTCAATTTTAAAGTGGGTGTCCTTTATTCTTCTTGCTTTGCCTAAATCAAGACTTAATTTCTCATACCCATTTGATTTCAGCATCATTGAAGGTATAATTCTATTTCTTCATGTGTGGCTAAAAACACCCTATTCTTGGGGTGTGATTTAGCAAATAAAGTAAGATTGTCGTTAGGTCTTGCTTGCTAATAGATTAGTTTAGTGGCGATTTCGTCTAGTAGTTGTGGGTGAATTTATTAAACTTGTACTTTCTAATACAAGTTTATTTATGTGTTTTTGGCTTGCTTGATAGAGAAGTTGTTAAACTAAGATTACTAGATCGATGGCCTAATGAGTGAGTCAACATGAGGTTCAACTCGAGAGAGTGAGCCCTAGTCCCATATCATAACACTCAGCTCGAGAGAGTGAGTGGGGTAATGCGTAGGCTGGTCTTCATGTGGAAAGTGGGTGTCCGAGAGGAATCATTTGAAATGGGGTAAGTTGCTAGAGAGAGAACTTATTTCCACGTAAAGCTTAGCCTATTCACTATTACTCTATAAATCTTTAATTGAGAGCATGTACCTAATAATTTATATTAATCCGTATTGCAGTCACATCCCAAGAATTCTCCCTCTCATTGCTTATGTTTCCTTATTAATTTTGTACTGTTACTACTTGTGACAAAACCCCCATTTGATGCATCACTCCATCTCTAATTTATAATGTTTTTAATCGTTAATATATTTAACTACTACTAATTAGAATGAAATTATAAATATCTACTAATTTTCATGACCACTTCCTTGGGATATGACCCCAACCCTTTGTTGGGTTACTATACTATTGCACGATCGTAAACACTTGTATTGGAAGTTGTGTCGTTGATCACAATAGGCATCAACGATCCTACCTCTCATACTCGTGGCTAGTTGATCTCTTTGTATTCAAATATCGGAACATCCTCATGTATGAGGAACGAGATACTTTATTGCTTTCTTAAATCCAACTTTTAAGTAATTGTATGTGGTGTATGGGTTACGTAGAAACCACTTCATTTTTATGTATTAGATGTCTTTATGAGACTATGTTAGACTTCAACTTTGTCAAACTCTTTTAGGATATAAGACTGTATTTTTGAAATATTTATTTCTATTATTTTGGATGATGTATGATAAGTGGCTTGTGTACGGTATTTTAGGGTTATATACGTCATGTTATGCCTAGGGTATACTTTGGATCTTGACAAACTTGAAATTGTGATCACAAGGTTTAAAAAGGTCCAAGGATGCCTCATAATCCACATCGAGAAGATTCTTGTTAATGAGTGTGAAGTGTGCCATAGTTATGAATAAGAGGCTATAAGATGTTTATGAAATTTCACTTCTTTATTATTGTAAAGTTGTGCAATAAAGTATAACTCTATTTCTCTCTCCTAATTATTAGTACGATGCTTTTAATTATACTTCCCCTCGAATATCATACGTAAGAGGGAATGCGGGTGAAAATATAAACAAGAAGTTCCTCAAGTTCTGATCGACCCTTTCGCTGAATAAGTGACTAATGTGGAGTTTCGAGCCAATTTCCATGTGTTGGCTCAATCTATGAAAGCTCAAGACAATAGGGAGTCTATGGTATCATGGAACCAAATGTGCGTATGAAATAAACTAGAGTGAGGAACTTCACTCGAATGAATCCCCTAGTATTCATGGTTCCAAGGTTGAGGAAGATCCTCAAGAGTTCATTGAGAATGTAACACTCCGGAAATGCCATGACTTAGACTAGAGCTTTATCTACTAAATAATTTTCAAGTGATGTTTGCAGACCTATATGAATGTAATAAGTTCATTAAGAAAAGGTTAGAGCCAAAATGACAAAGAAAGACCTTGACGTTCAGAAACTAGCTAATTTGAACTAGTTGACGTCCCTATGTTTAATGAAGGTTTCGAGGTGTCAAATGAGATCCAAAACTTGTAAAAAGACTTTGGATAGGTAGTATGTAGTACAAATGTCTAAAAATACGGCAACGACACCTCAAGGACCACCCAAAGGGTCCTTGGGGAGGACCCGAACATGGGTAGGCAGGCTGCAAAAGCAACCTGCGCGAACAAGATTGGGGCATGAGATGTGCGACGCACAGCCTACATGCAAGCTACTGCCTCAAGAATTGAGAGGAAGACTCACGAGCGAGGCTGACACACACCTCACTGCCTCGACCCAAGATTTCATAAAAATAATGGAAATTGGCCCTGGACGCGCAACCACTTTCCAGAATCGTCAAAATTGTATTTTTAATAATTTAACTTCTTAAAAAGACCCATTTAAGTGGAGGGTCTTTTGGATATTTTATAGGACGACTATATATGGAAACTAGGTCAGTTTTAGACAACTTTTTACACTTCCAAATAAGATTCAGACGCAATTACCCATCTCTCTCAAGAAACACCTCTTTTCGAAACTCCATTGAAGAACAAGAAGAGCTTAGAGAAGAAGACGAAGGCTTCGAGGTTTCGAATAAAATTTTGTGGATTATTCGTCTAGAATGTATGGGTTTTTCTTTTTTGGGATTCTTTTCCCCAAGAGTTTCTTTCAAATATACTTTTTTCAAGAAATTCAGTTCTAGGGTTTTTACTCTACAAAACGGGTTTCATTCCTAACTCGATATTTACGACTATCGATGAAAAATAATGATTTTCTATGGTTGATTTCACATGATTTAATGAGTATTGGGTTAATAATGTTTGAATCTCGTGTGATGCATGATGTCTCACTAAATATTGGTCTTTATTGGGTCGTACTTACTACTTGATAACATGTAAACATTGGGATTGGGAGTAAGACTTGAATTAACTCTTAATGACCCTTTCCTTTATCCTACTTTACAAATTTATCTTGTTTATGAGTTGAGAAGTTAGTATTGGTTACGCTATTAAGTATTTCACTACTATTGGTTATGCTATTAAGTATTTCACTATGTTGTTGTTATGATTGTTTTAAGTTGAACGTAAGTTCTTGAATAAGGTTCTTGGAAGCAAGAGGTAAGTCTTCTAAAGTCGTGATTACTCTATGATGGTTATGTTAGCCTATAAATGATGATGCTATGCTATGGAAATATGTATGATGTTGCTATATATATATATATATATATTTATATTTTGGGTTACGAACATGTTAATTGTGAGATCATGACAAGAATACGATAATGCAAGTTTATGATATTCTCTTGTATGGTTTACACAAGATGATTATGCTATTAATTTCACAAATGAAGGGTTGG
>NC_028647.1:47504279-47585277 GCF_001406875.1 Solanum pennellii | reverse complement strand
TATATATATATATATATATATATATATATATCTGCATGTGTGTGTGTGTGTGTGTATTATATATGTTGGGATATAACCATGTTAATTGTGAGATCATGATAAGAATACGAAAATGCAATTTTATGATATCCTCTTGTATGTTTTACATAAATTGATTATGTTTTGTTAATCTCACATACGAAGGGTTATGATGAAAGGAAATTCTCATCTAATCCTAAAGAGTTCATGATCATGTTTAAATAAGGAGTTAATCTCCTATGACCTATGACAAGTTTATGATAAAATAAAACTTAAAGGTTATCCAAGAAAGGGACTTAAGCTAAGCATCGATGAACTTGATATGAGAGGTGTCTCTTCCCTAGTTGGAAGGTAGGTAACAATAACTCTCATGAGATAGAGGTTGCCATGTAATGTGGAACTATGGGACTCTAATACATCTCCTAGTTCTTGAACTATGTTGCCACCGTAGGATACTAGCTAGTGGATCCACGTAGAAAGCTATGAACTTTGGCTGGTAGACCACCTTCTTTCGATGTGGGGTTTTCTGAAACTGGATTCCATGTTTATCTCACATGGTCTATGTTGGTTAAGGCGAATGTTCCCTCATGTAAAATGAAAAAGAAGTAAATAAACGTTGACTAGGGTGACTTGGGGAGTCTACTTAGTATAGGTATGGGTATGAGACTCTACCTAGACATTGCACAAGTTGACTCTAGGGGATGTCCTAGGAGATTTTTCTTAGGTAATATGATAACATGAAAGTTATATGTTTATGATACATGATGTTACTCTTATATGAAGTTGGTCATTATGATAAATATGTTATTGGGTTATATTGTTATATGAAGTGATGACTACTTATGTTAGAAGTTATATGAAGAAAAGCTTTACTCATGGTCTCCTATATTATCTACTTGGTAGTGTGGGGTTATGGGGCTTCACATAACCATTGTTGTTGTAGGTTCGGGATGTATCATTGGTAAGTGTTTTGTATGTTATGTATATATGATCTATTGAATATGAATGTTAACATGCACTTATATTAAAATATTTCTTGGATTATGATCATGTTTTATGTTGATGAAGTCCTTAACTTGTATATGTTATATGGTATGTGCATTGAAGACATTCACATGACTTAGCATGCTTTCTAAAGAAATGATAAATGATCTTTTTTCATACATGTCCTTATATGTTATGTGCATATACCTATACTTAGTACATGTGGCGTACTAACCTCATTACTTTATATTACTACAAATGTAGGGTCTGGCCATTGAAGATTACGAAGGTCGATTGAAGAAGCTTGGAACTCTTTGTCCAAGTGTTGGTAGGTCCTCATGTTCGGGGATGCTATCTTTTAATTATTCTAGCTTACGAGGACATCAGTAGATTTTAAGAATACTCTATTTCCATTTATGTTCTTTGAATTCTTTAGTATTAAGGCCTATATGGCGTATTGACTATTTATTGTCTAAATCCAGATTCGTATTCTCTAGATTGTTTATATATGTGAGACAAGTTTTAGAATATCGTATGCTATTATAAATATTTATTATGAAGTCTTAGTATACTTCATATAGTATATAAATTTTTTTAATTTTCCGTAAATTTTAATCTGATGACATGTTATGACGAACGCTAAGAGGCTTGTCTGAGTCCTCTGAGAGGGCAAGGGCCGTTCGCACCTGGCTTTGCTCACTGAGTGTGACAAACTTGGTATCAGAGCATGAGGTTAAATATTCTTAGGATAAATGTCTCACTAAACCACATTACCTAGTGTCTTGTTCATAATTGTGAAACGCGCCGCAATTGTGGATGAGAGGCTATGTGATGATTAGGAAACTTCTCTTTTCATGGTATCCTATGTTGTGCCTTTAGAGTTTTGACACTATGTGTATTTTAGCATCTATCCCTTTCTTGTGGTTATAGGCAATGAATACAAGAAGGACATCCACGAGAAGAGTAGGAGAAGATATTGCGAATGGGGGAGCTACTCCCCAAGGAAATCAAGTTCCTCCCCAAGTTCAAATTGCTGCAAATGATTAAGTCCCGGTGAATCCTCCAGCTATGACGAATGGTGATGTGAGGGCAGCCCAGTTCCGGATGGCCCAAGCCATCACCACCCAAGCTCAGGCAATTACAACACAAGCTAACAGGGAGGTTGCACCTCGAGAGAACCAACATGCTAGTACTAAGGCTAGTCATTTGAGAGATTTTACAATGATTAGTCCTCCCATGTTATTTGGATCGAAAGTTGATGAATAGCCACAAGATTTCCTTGATGAGGTCTGTAAGATTTTGTTTGATATGGGGGTGAGTACTACTGAGAAGGCTGAGATTGCTACCTATCAACTCAAGGATGTGGCTCAGACATGGTACAATGAATGGAAGGATAGTAGGGCTTTAGGAGTTGGTCCCGTGACTTGGGAGATCTTCAAAAATGCTTTTCTTGACAGATTCTTTCCAAATGAACAAAGAGAAGCTAAGGTAGAGGAGTTCATCAACCTTTGTCAGGGAGGTATGAGTGTCAAGGCATACTCCTTAAAATTCATCAAGCTTTCCAAATATGCTTCTTCTTTGGGTTCTAGTGCTAGGGATGAAATGAGCCGTTATGTAACGGGCGTGTTCGAAGAGATTGAAGAAGAATGTTGTGCATCCATACTTCATGACAATATGGATATTTCTAGATTGATGGTTCATGATCAATAGGTTTAGGAGAGTCGTCTAAGGAAGAGGAATATGGAAGCTAAGAAGGCAAAGTCTTTTGAAAGTTGTTCTTCTAAAAGTAGGCTTGATGTTCAAGACAAGCCTAAGTTAAAGAAGAGGATTTCAAACCAAGTTGCTAAAACTTTTTCCAAGAATCGCAATGATAGAGGTTCTAATCCTAAACCTCAAAAAGAGAGAAATGTTGATCCACTAAGAGAAAGACCAATTTGTTGTAAGTGTGGTAAGAAACATGTGGGTGAATGCCTTGTTGGAACTAATAGTTGTTATGGTTGTGGCAAGGGTGACCATATGGTGAAACATTGTTCTAATGTGAGAAGTCAAAGTAAAGGGAATATTCAAACTCAACCAAGAGGTCCTAGTTCCGAAGCAAGGCTAGGGGCGAAGAAGAAAGCTCTCGCGATATTGTGACGGGTATGTTACAAGTTTTCTCTATTAATATTTATGTTTTGCTTGACCCAAGTGCTAATCTTTCTTTCGTTACACCTTTGGTAGCTAGGAAGTTTGATGTACTTTCTGATGTTTTGAGTGAACCCTTTTCGGTTTGTACCCCAATGGGTGACGCTGTAGTGCAAAAAGAGTCTATAGGAAATGTCATGTAATGCTGCCCAATAGAGTTACTCTTGTTGATTTAGTAGAAATGGACATGGTTGAGTTTGATTTCATTTTGGGAATGGATTGACTTCATGATTGTTTTGTTTCCAAAGATTGTAGAACAAGGGTAATGAAGTTTCAATTCCCAAATGAACCCATTTTAGAATGGAAGGGGGGAAATTCTACGCAAAGGGGCCAAATTATTTCTTGTTTGAAGGCTTATAAGATGATAGCCAAGGGTTGTTTATACCATGTGGTGAGGGTTAAGGACCTAGAATGTGAAACTCCTTCTATTGAGGCAGTCCCTGTAGTGAGGGAATTCCTAGAGGTTTTTCCTAATGACCTTCCAGGAGTTTCTCCCGAACGGTAAATTGACTTAGGCATTAATTTATTGCCAGATACGAATCCCATTTCAATTACTCCATATAGGATGGCTCCGGCTGAATTGAAAGAGTTGAAGCTCCAACTCAGAGACTTACTAGACAAGGGTTTCATTCAACATAATATTTCTCTATGGGGTGCTCCGATCTTGTTTGTTAAGAAGAAGGATGGGTGCCTTAGAATGTGCATTGATTATTGCCAAATTCATAAGGTCACCATAAAGAACAAGGATCCTCTCCCTCGGATTGATGATCTCTTTGATCAACTCCAAGGTGCTAGCTACTTTTCCAAGATTGACTTAAGGTTGGGATATCACCAACTTAGGGTGAGAGTGAAGATGTTCCCAAAACAGCTTTCCGAACTAGAGATGATCACTATGAATTTCTAGTTATGTCTTTTGGGTTAACAAATGCCCCGCAAGCATTTATGGACATAATGAATAGTGTTTTGCGAGATTACCTCTACTAATTTGTGATTGTGTTCATTGATGATATTTTGATATACTCCAAGAATGAAATGAGCATGATAGTCACTTGAGGTTGACTTTGCAAGTCCTCAAAGAACACCAACTTTATGCAAAATTTAGCAAGTGTGAATTTTGGTTAAGGTCGGTTGCTTTTCTTAGCCATATTATTTTTGGTAACGGTGTAGAGGTTGATCCGAAGAAGATGGATGTAGTCAGAAATTGGCCTAGACTTTTGACTCCCACAGACATAAGAAGTTTCTTCAATCTAGCCGGGTATTATAGAAGGTTTATTGATGGATTTTTGTAAATTTCTTCTCCTTTGACATCCTTGACCCAAAAGAAGGTGAAGTTTGAGTGGTCGGAAGCCTATGAGAAAGGTTTTCAAGAGTTGAAAGATAAGCTTACCTCCGCTCCATTGTTGACCTTACTGGAGGGTAATGAAGGCTTTGTAGTGTATTGTGATGCTTCTCCAGTGGGCTTGGGATGTTTCCTCATGCAACATTACAAGGTGATTTCTTATGCTTCTAAGCAACTCAAAGTTCATGGGAAGAATTATCCAACTCATGATCTTGAGTTAGCCACTGTAGTTTTTGCCTTAAAAATATGGAGACATTATTTGTATGGTGTGCATGTTGATGTGTTTACTGACTATAAAAGTCTTTAATATGTGTTGACACAAAAGGAGTTGAACCTCCGATAGCGAAGATGGTTAGAATTGTTGAATGATTACGACATGAGTGTCCTTTATCACCCTGGCAAGGCCAATATGGTTGCGGATGCTTTGAGTCGTATGACTATGGGTAGCGTGTCTCAAGTGAAGAAGAGAAGAAAGAAATTATGAAAGATGTCATAGGTTGGCTCACTTAGGTGTGCGGTTATAAGATTCTCAAAATAGTGGTTTTATGGTCCATCATAACTCCGACTCGTCATTAGTGGTGGAGGTGAAATCTAAGCAAAATCTTGATCCTCTATTGATGGAGTTGAAGGAATCGGTACTTAGTAAGCTCAATGAGTCATTCTCCCTAGGGGGGATGGTTTTCTTAGGTACCAAGGGAGATTATATGTACCCGATGTTGAGGATTTGCGAAAATGAATGCTAAAAGAAGCCCATGGATCTCGCTATTCTATACATCCGGGTGCCACCAAAATGTATCATGACCTTAGAGAGATCTATTCGTGGGATAATTTAAAAACGGACATAAGAGAGTTTGTTGCTAAGTGTCCAAATTTCCAACAGGTTAAAGCTGAGCTTCTTAAATCGGGCGGTTTAACCCAAATCATGGATGTTCCTACTCGGAAGTAGGAAGCCATCAATATGGACTTTGTTGTTGGGTTGCCTCGAACGCAGAGGAAAAATGATTCTATATGGGTTGATGTGGATAGGTTGACCAGATCTGCCCATTTTATTCTTGTTAAGTCTACTTATACTGTCGAAGTTTTAGCAAGGATCTACACTAATGAGGTTGTGAGTATTCATGGGATTCTTTTTTCCATCATTTCTTATAGAGGTTCCCAATTCACTTCTCGTTTTCGGAAGGATTTTCAAAAGGGTTGAGGTACTCAAGTGAAACTTAGTATAGCTTTTCATACTCAGATAGATGGTGAAGAGGAATGTACCATTCAGACCCTTGAAGACATGTTAAGAGCCCGTGGTACTGATTTCAAAAAAAACTGGGATAATCATCTACCTTTGATTGAGTTCTCTTACAACAATATATCATTTGAGCATCTCCATGGCCCCTTTTGAAGCTCTTTATGGTAGAAGGTGTAGATCTCCGGTTGGATGGTTTGAGGTTGGTGAGTCCTCACTTCTTGACCAGAGATTATCTATGATTCTATAGAGAAGGTTCGAATCATAAGATATAGATTGAAGACAACCTATAGTCGGCAAAAGTCTTATGCCGATAATAGAAGAAGAGACCTTGAGTTTGAAATAGGTGAGCATGTTTACTTGAAGATTTCACCTATGAAAGGGGTGATGAGATTTGGTAGAAAGGGGAAGTTGTCCCCGATTTGTTGGTCCTTATGATGTATTATAATGAATTGGAAAGGTTTACCATGAGTTGAAACAACCTAGTGAACTAGTTTCGGTTCATCCGGTGTTTCATGTTTCTATGCTCAAGAAATGCATAGGCGACCCGGTGTCTATTCTGCCTAATGAAGGTTTCGGGGTAGCTGAGGACCTCTTCTATGAAGAGGTTTCGGTTGAGATCCTAGATCGCCAAGTCAAGAAGTTGAGGAACAAGGAGGTTGCCTTTGTAAAAGTTCTATGGAGGAACCATCTTGTTGAGGGTGCAATATGGGAGGCTGAAGCTGACATGAAGTCTTGCTACCCTCATCTATTTACTCTTTCAGGTTAGAAATTCCTCTTAATAGAGAAAGTAAATGATTTATTTTCCTAGGTGCATTTTTGGTAAAAATTATACCAACTAGAGGTTTAAGAAAATGCTTTCATACTCTATTCTTACACTTATGTGAAATATATATGCATGTGTCTGCTTGAGATTTTGTTGTCTTGTTGTTGTCTTGAGAAGAATGATAGCATGGTAACTCTTGGTGTATCTTGAGCTCATGTTGAGGCTGAGAAGGAAATTCCTCACTATGTCGTATGAAATGTTAAGCTCTCTTATGTGTGCATCATGAATAGATTGTTATGTAAAATGTTATGGTATGTGTTGAAAGGAGTTGTGAAGTACTCCTATGAACTGTGACCCATTATGATGCTATGTTATGTGTTGGTTGGGCTGCTAGTATTGAGTCTATTCCTTACCCTCCAAAAGATTTTAGTATCATTCGGGGACAAATGTTCCTGGGGGGGGGGGAATAATGTAACACTCCGGAAATGTTATGACTTAGACTAGAGCTTAATCTACTAAATAATATTTAAATGATGTTTCCAGACCTATATTTATGTAATAAGTTCATTTAGAAAAGGTTCGAGCCAAAATGACAAAGAAAGACCTTGACGTCCGGAAACTATCTAATTTGAACTAGTTGACGTCCCTATGTTTGGTGAAGGTTTCAAGGTCTCAAATGAGATCCAAAACTTGTAAAAAGACTTTAGATGGGTAATATGTAGTACAAAGGGTCCAACCATTCAGTAACGACACCCCAAGGACCACCCGAAGGGTCCTTGGGGAGGACCCCAACATGTGTAGGCAAAGCAGCCTGCGGGAACAAGATTGGGGCATGAGGTGTGCGATGCACAGCCTACACGCAGGCTACTGCCTCAAGAATCGATAGGCAGCCTCACGTCCAAGGCTGACATGCACCTCCCACTGACTCGACCCAAAATTTTAGAAAAATAACGGGAATCGGCCCAGCGATGTGCAGCCACTTCCCGAAATAAAAAAAATCGTATTTTTGATAATTTAACTTCTTAAAATGACCCATTTAAGTGGAGGATCTTCTGGGTATTTTATAGGACGACTACATATGGAAACTAGGTCAGTTTTAGACCACTTTTTACACGTCCAAATCAGATTCAAACGTAATTACCCATCTCTCTCAAGAAACACTCTCTTTTCCAAACTCCATTGAAGAACAAGAAGAGCTTAAGGAAATAGACGAAGGCTTCGAGGTTTCCAATCAAATTTCGTGGATTATTCTTCTAGAAGGTATGAGTTTTTCACTTTTGGGATTCCTTTTCCCAAGAGGTCCTTTCAAATATACTTATTCAAGAAATTCAATTCTAGGGTTTTTACTCTACAAAACGGGTTTCCTTCCTAACTGCAGATTTACGACTATCGATGAAAAATAATGATTTTATATGGTTGATTTCACACTAATTGTTGAGTATTGGATTAATAATGTTCAAATCTCGTGTGGTGCATGATCTCTCACTAAATAATGGTTTTTATTGGTTGTAATTACAACTTGATAACATGTAAATGTTGGGATTGGGACTATGACTTGAATGAACTCTTAAATGACCCTTTCCCTTATCCCACTTTAAAAATTTATCTTGTTTATGAGTTGAGAAGTTAGTATTGGTTATGCTATTAAGTATTCCACTATGTTGTTGTTATGATTGTTGTAAGTTGAACGTAAGTTCTTGAATAAGGTTCTTGGAAGCAAGAGGTAAGTCTTCTAAAGTCGTGATTTCTCTATGATGGTTATGTTAGCCTATAAATAATGATGTTATGCTATGGAAATATGTATGATGTTGCTATGTATATATATATGTTGGGATATAACCATGTTAATTGTGAGATCGTGATAAAAATACAAAAATGCAAGTTTATGATATCCTCTTGTATGCTTTACACAAATTGAATATGTTATGTCAATCTCACATACAAAGGGCTATGATGAAAGGAAATTCTCATCTAATCCTGAAGAACTCATGATCATGTTTATACAAGGAATTAATCTCATATGACCTATGATAAGTTTATGATAAAAGACAACTTAAAGGTTATCCAAGAAAGGGACTTAAGCTAAGCACCGATGAACTAGATATGAGAGATGTCCCTTCCCTAGTTTGAAGGTAGGTCACAATAACTCTCATGAGATAGAAGTTTCCATGTAATATGGAACTATGGGTCTCTAATAAATCTCCTAGTTCTTGAACTATGTTGCCACCATAAGATACTAGCTAGTGGATCCACCTAGAAAGCTATGAACTTTGACCAGTAGACCACCTTCTTTCGATGTGGGGTTTTATGACACCAGATTCCATGTTTATCTCACATGGTCTATGTCGATTAAGGTGAATGTTCCCTCATGTAAAATTAAAGACAAGTAAATGAACGTTGACTAGGGTGACTTGGGAAGTCCAATTAGTATAGGTAGGGGTATGGGACTCTACCTAGACATTGCACAAGTTGACTCTAAGGGAAGTCCTAGGAGATTGTTCTTATGTAATATGATAACATGAAAGATATATGTTTATGATACCTGATGTTACTCTTATATGATGTTGTTCATTATAATGAATATGTTATTGGGTTATATTGTTATATGAAGTGATGAATACTTATGTTACAAGTTATATGAAGCAAAGTTTACTCATGGTCTCTTATCTTATCTACTTGGTTGTGTGGGGTTATGGGGATTCACATAACCATTGCTGTTGTAGGTTGGGGATGGTATCATTAGTTAGTGTTTTGTATGTTATGTATATATGATCTATTGAAAATGAATTTAAATATGCACATGAACATATGTCTTGGATTATGATCATGTTTTATGTTGATGAAGTTTTTAACTTGTATATGTTCTATGGTATGTGCATTGAAGACATTCACATGACTTAACATGCTTTCTAAGAAATGATATGATCCTTTTTCATGCATGTCCTTATATGTTATGTGCATATACCTATACTCAGTATATGTGGCGTACTAACCCCATTACTTTATATTACTATAAATATAGGGTCCGGCAATTGAAGATTACGAAGGTCGATCGAAGAAGTTTGGAACTCTTTCTCCAAGTGTTAGTACGTCCTCATGTTCGGGGATGCTATCTTTTCATTATTCTAGCTTACAAAGACATCAGTAGATTTTAAGAATACTCTATTTCCATTAATATTCTTTGGGTTCTTTTGTATTAAGGCCTATATGGCGTATTGACTATTTTTTGGCTAAATCAAGACTCATATTTTCTAGATGGTTTTATATATGTGAGACAAGTTTTAGAAGTCTAAGTATACTTCACATAGTATATAAATTTTTTTAATTTTCCGCAAATTTTAATCTGATGACATGTTATGACGAACGCTAAGAGGCTTGTCTGGGTCCTCTGAGATGGTGACGACGCCGGTCGCACCTTGGTTGTGCTCTCTAGGTGTGACAGATGACGTGGATAAGGTTTTTATGTTCATAAGAGTGACACTAGAGGAAAAGGAAAAATTGCTCGCTTATCAACTTAAAGGTGTTGCTCAAGTTTGGATCAACCAATGGAAGGAAGAGGGTGGTTGATGTGGGTCCTTGTTATTGGGAGAAATTTAAAACTACTTTCATTGATAGGTTTTTCCCCTTGAGATGAGAAAGGTAAAAGTAATTGAGTTCACTAACTTTCGACAAAAAAATATGAGTGTGAAGGAGTATTCTTTGAAATTCACATAATTGTCCAAATATGCTCCTTCTACGGTTTCCTATTCTAGGGAAAGGATGAGTAAGTTTGTTCCGGGTGTGTCCAAAATGGTGGTTAAGGAGTGTCATACCACTATGCTCATTAAGGACATGGATATTTCTCGTTTGATGACATATTTGTAGCAAATTGATGAGGAAAAAAACAGTGGTGGTGATATTCACATTCAAGGTTTGATGGACATGGTCATTCAAGATTCTGACAAAAGTTCTCTGGTCAATTCCTCTAATACTTCTGTTTCAGATTTTAACAAATATAAGGTGTCAAATACTTAGCCTCAAGGAGGAAATAATTGTGGATCTTCTTTGTCTACTTGTAATAGTTGTTGAAGGAATTATGATGGTGAATGCTTAGTCAGTACAAATTGTTGTTGTAACACCCAAGAATTTTTGGTCAGACTAAGATTCGAATCGTTCTTCGTAGTGAGTTAGATTTTATGAATGAATTAAGAATTTCATCTAGATGTAGTACCTAGAGTTCCAAGAAGAATTAAAGAGACTTAAGTCAAGTCATTCCTAAGTTCATTTAAGTTTTGGGTCAACTTAAAACATCCATAACTTTAAATACATGATTTTTAGGTATAAGAAAAGGAACCCAATGAAAGGTATTTGAAATATCTTTCCAAAGCCACCAAGTTTGATATGTTTCGAGTTCTGATGAGTTAGATATGCCCTTTTGATGTCAGACTGTCTAGTTAAAAAAAGTTACCCAAAAATAGTGAGGGGTATTTTGGTATTTTCCTTACCCAATCAACACTATTTCATTCTTAGTTATATTTTTGGGGGTATAATTCTATTAGGTTCAGTTTTATAATCTTAATATATGCCTAGGGTTTTAGTTGAGAGTTGAAAAAGAGAAAAGAAGAGAAAAGATGAGAGGATCAACCGTTCTTCAAGATTATGCTAAGCTTGAATTGGTTGCAAAATAAATTTTGAGACAGATGACTCTCGCATACTCTCTGTGATGTAGACAAGGGGGTGTATTTGAAGATTAGAATTTTAAAGTTCCTCCGTGACGCGGACCTGGGCTCATATTTTATCCCAATCTTTTCTTCCTTTCCCTAACTCGATTCAATTCATGTCCACTGCAATTCCATTGCTCAATTTCACGAAATTTCTTAAACCCAAAATATTTTCAATGAGACCCACACAGAGAATAAACTCATTCGCAAAACTATCAACTCAAGAACTCAATGACCTCAATTATAAATTGAACTCAAGAACTCTATAATCAACTTCAAGAACGAATTCATGGGTACAAGTTTACATGATTGGCGTGAGGGTGAACA
Source organism: Solanum pennellii (assembly GCF_001406875.1). Lineage (NCBI taxonomy): Eukaryota > Viridiplantae > Streptophyta > Magnoliopsida > Solanales > Solanaceae > Solanum > Solanum pennellii. Next base: position 47,573,725 of record NC_028647.1, on the reverse strand, counting down.
AACCCAATATTATGATAGCTTAGATGCCTCAAAGAACTAAGTTCTTGGCGAACATCCTCAAACCTTGGATGAACGCTTGAACTTTCTTCTTTTTCTCCTCTTGAAGCCCTTCTCTCAACCCTAACCATTTAGGAAAGAATGTGAACTGACCTCAATCATATTAGTCCCCTATTTAGTTAACAAAAACGTTTTAGTCTAGTGGGGGCATGGAAAACACCAAATTACCCTTCCTTAAAATGGATGAATTTCCTTAACTACACGGTCTGCACTCAAATGGGCATAACTTCTTCGTTCAAACTCAGAATTTAGAAAACTCGATGTTGTGCGAAATGGGACTCACACCTAAAATTTAATACGTCATGGACCACCTAACTCTTAATATTCTGAAATATATGGTCGTTCAAAGTTGATCCCAAAACTTAAAAATTGATCGATGTTCAAGGTGTTACATTTTCTTACTTAACCACCTTATAATGCCTACTAAGTACATGTTTTTAGTACTCATACTATATTTTACATCTTTTTCATGATGCATGTCCGAGCACCAATTATCATCATCATATCTAGCATGTAGTAGTCAGATCTAGGGGCGAGGGTGAACACATAGTGTCCTAAACTTTACCTGTCTCCATCTACATTTGTTGGCTAGTCTTTTGCATTTTAAGACAAGCCTTTGTATTATGGGTCAACTTTTGAGATTTGTACTCTTTATGTTAGCAGTTTTGTACTTGTGACTTCTAGGTTCTGGGAGAGGTTTTCTCATTGTATATATATTTTGGCTTGCTTTTTCGTTTCTCTCTAATTTTTTCTTTTTGAATTTTTGTTTCTGTAATTTTTTCTACCCTTGACGTTCATGGTTGCCGGTTGGCTTATATACTGGTGAGTTATAGTAGGTGTCATCTTATCTCGAGAACTCATGACATACATTTTCTTCTCTACCTCTTCGTCCATCCTTTCATACTTAGACATTATGATTTATTGCTACTAGTTTTAGGGTTGCATCCTCTAATCTTCACTGTTTTGGAGTTTTGGTGCTATGACTTTCAAGTTTTAGAGAGTTACCGCAAATGATTTTTGTTAGCTGATTGAATTTATGGGAACTTGAACAATTTTTGGTTTAAATCTATTTTCCTAGTATTTTATATTACGACCTTGCTTCTTGAAATGGTTAATGGATAAGTTTTGAGTTAGTAATTAATTCTCCCATCAGAGTGTTAGTACGTGTCACTTACTATGGTATAGATCGTGACGCCTTTCAATCATTATAATTCTCATGTTTTCATTATGTTTTATTAAGTTTCCTATGTATAAGTTGTGTGTAGTTTAACAACACGTGACATTGTTTCATTATGTTTTACATGTGTTTTTACAATATAATTGATTATCTTTGAAACAAAGTTGTGTTTGCTAAGATTGATCATCATGCACATGTACTTATTTAACTATATAATGTACTTTAATTGGATACAACATTTACTAAATAAAGAAATATGCATTGAATATTTTAAAAACAATTCGTAGATATTTGTATCATTATAAATTGTATATCTCATAACTCAATAATAAATGAAAATATAAAATTTAAATTATTTCTAAATATAAAAAGAAATTATTATTTTTATGACAAACTAATCAAGAAAATACATCACATAAGCTTATATAAAAAGAATATTTTTTAATTTAATAACTGTAGCAACTATTATTTCTTTTATATTTTTGTTTGAACAGTTAGTTTTATCCCTAATATGTATGTTTGGTCTCTTTCTTTTCATAGAATTTCACATTCATGAACTAAAATTAATTAAACTTCTATATATAGTCAAAAGAGACAAAATATCATCACATATTAATGCTATAAATTGGAGTCACATCAACACAGAAGAAAAACACACACAATAAAAAAAATAGGTCTAGCCCATTGTCTCAAGTCTTAATACTTTGTTTTGTAGTTAGTTTATTCTCAACTTCTGTTAATTCATTAATCTTGTTTGACTACAATGTAATCATCATTAATGTTGCTTCATTAAAAGTGGATGTGAAATGCACTTTGAGAGGACAAGGTCTTGGTGATCATCCAATGAATCCAAGAGATTCATATAATATTGATGTCCCCATAGTTGTCAAAAAGGTGACAATTGTGTCTTTTGTGACTTTAATGTATTAACAGGTACTAAACGACATGGACATTTTGAGATTTTTGACTATTATAGAGATAAAAATACTTGTGTAGGTACTAGTAATTGTCATTGGGAGATACAAGATGGAGGGTTGTGTTTTATTGTTGGGACCAATTGTAATTTGTTCTTCAAGTGGCAATAATTAATAAGTTGATTCATATATTTCACTATTGAGATATAAGAGTATTGATATTTCAATATATATAAAATCAAGTTTATAATGTTTTATATTTTTTTATTTCACTTTCTTCTTTACTATTATTGTATCTACTCTTAAAATTTTTATTGAAATGCTTTATTTCAGTTGAGAATGTGTATGGAATAACCTCTCTACCTTCTCATGATAAGAGCAAGATCTACGTACATTCGTAGAATCAAATCAAATGTGTTGTTTTTGTTGTACTCAGATAAGTCATTAAAAATAGTCAAAATTGTTGACTTATATTGGCTTTGATGAATCAAGTATTATTATAAGATTACGATGCTTTGAGATGATAGATGCGAATTCAGAATTTAAATAAAAACAATTTTAAATTTCAAAGTTTTCGACATTGAGTAACAAGTATAGAAATTGAGGACATATTTAAAAGTAAACGAACATTTATTTAATTATCATATGTGAATATAAATATTACTATTACGATGCCAGTTTCAATTCATTTGAATAGTTCAACTTAACATGTCAACCTTCAACCTTCAACGCAAAATACATGCTACCAAGTGCTTCAACCATAAAATGTTTTTACTGATTTCTTATCCGATACACACATTGAACTCGATTAAATTGAATTCATATTGTAATAAGAAGTTGAAAAAGTTTTAGAAACTTCTATATAAGAAAATATTTGGGATAAGAATAATCATGTAAAACTTTTTATTTTGGATTCAACTTAGTTGCTCTTTTATATATTGTTCAATGGGTTAACTTTATTTTTTTGTCGACCTACTACATGGTACATTTAAATTTGAATGAGATAATATGTGAAGTGGTGAAAAAGAAATTTTCTAGGAGTGACATATAAAACTTGAAAATACATTTTATGTTGAGTTGTTTTGAATTTTTATTCTTTTATATATAGCTTAATCTGTAAACTTGACTTTTTTTCTCGACCTATTACGGGGTACATTTAAATTTGAATGGGATGTTATGTGCAATAGTGAGAAAGAAATTCAAGGGGATTCTATATAAAACTTGAAAAATACCTAAAGCTAAAAATATCAGACAAATTGTAATTAGCAAGAATTTAACTTGTGTCTTCTATGAAAATTTGAATCTCTTTTGTGATTGAGCTAAGATTTTTGATTGTGCCTTGTGAATTTATGATACATTCCATTGGCGAATTATTAGGAGTTTTATATGTATTGTTTTTAATTTTTATTTTTGTGTTTGCTTTTCTTTTTCATGTTGATATTAATAAAACTTGATAAAGATGAAATCGAACAAACCTTCTTAAAAATGGAGGTAATTTTATTAGTAAATTTTGACCTAATTTTGTCAATAGTATGTGCATCAGAACACCATTGGAAGTCCTTCTGTAACACCTTGGAGTTTGAAAAAGGTTAGTGTGGGTTAACAGGAAGGTCTATCAACCCTTTCTCAACCGTGAACCTTTAACTGAAGTCTAAATGGATGAAAGGGTCCACAACCCGTTTAGGGAAAGGGGGTGGTCGTTTAAGTAAACCAAGAAATAGAGGCCACTTGTATGACCCCTTTCACGAACTGTGAAGGGCTAAATGGTCCGTTCAGGATTCATTTTAACCCCCATTCTAAGACCTAAGCAAGTGATTTAAGTCCCAAAACTACCCCTACTATATCATACTCCTAAATCATAAATTTCCCTCCAAGTTCATCCTGAAAATCCTCTCAATAGGCTAAGGAAGAAGCGAAGCTTGTGTTTCACTTCAAGATCTTCAATCATCACCATTTTTGCTAAATTCTGAGCTCTGATAAAAAGTATGGATGTTTGAGTGAAGCCTCGCCATTTAAGGCATTCTATCCGTTTTAGGAAAGGGTATTTTGGTTTTTTCTTTTTTCCCACTTGTCATAGCACATTTTACTGACCCAAATAAAGGGTTTAATCAGACTCAAAATTCCCTATTCATACTAAAAACAATTAGGGGTTTTAGGGTTAAGTTTAAAGAAGAGGGAAAGGGCTAAGTTCAAGCGTTCATACCTATTTGAGGAATTTCGCCAAAAACATCGTTATTTCCGGGTATGTGAGGTTTTTCATAGTGATGGACTTTTTTCATCCTCGCTTCAATCAGATATTCCGTTCATTAAGTCATTCATGAAATCATTTATGTAAAAATTAGTGAAGAGTTCTTGAGTTTTAGCCTCATTCTTTGACTATGGAGGTTTTGAGTTCTTCAGGTGAGGGTCTTGCGAATGAGTGTTTTTTCTTACTTGATTTTGTGTGGGACTACAATAAATTCATTTTGGTTTTATGAGTTAAAAGAGAGTTTGGAAGAATCCAATTGATTCTAGATGAGTTAGGACTTGAAATCGAGCAAGAAAATTTGTCAAAACTATGGGGAGGGACTTATGGCAGCGCACCACCATAGCACCAGAACTATTGTCCACTAGCTTAGGGCTTGGCGCAGTGCACTAAGAGTGCGCCCCAAACACTGGCCAGTAGTTCTGGGGTTTGCGCCACATACTACTCAGTGCGCTTTGCAGGGTTGCTTGGTCCATTTCTTTTATGTATTTCATTTTGTATGTGTTCTTTCAAATCATACCATATTCTCTTCTTGCTATTAACTTCTGAAGTCTTCATTAATCCTTGAGAAGCTGTAGATGTCACACTCACATTTCTTTATTTACATTTTAAATTAACGTAAGCTAAGAGGAGATTTTAAAGTATTTGTTTCATAAACGCATGAGAGTTACCTATTTTGACTTGATATTAGATTTGAAGATATGCTCATAAGTGCATGCTTTGGAGACTGCAAACTTGTGTAATATTTTGAAAAGTATTTCAATGAATTAGGAAGTCTATTATTTGTAATGGGTGAATCGAGCATAATGTTGTATCAATTGTTTCGGGAGTAGTATCGAGCACGGGATTGGGTTAGATTTTTTTTATAACTCAGAAGTCCCATAAAAGTACGTAGCGAGCATACAAATTGATTTTCATGCGAATCCTCACTAACTATGAGAAGGACAATTAGATAGATCCATAGTCATGATATCATCCTATACCCCAAAAAAGTGTAGGGTGACCTTTGCAATATGGGATAAACGTTGTATCATTGCTAGGCTTATGGTAATAGTTGTCGGTTAGAGAAACTCCTCACAGTTAAAGCATATTATTTTCATGTTGCTTTAATTGTATATCTTACACGGTTTTTTCTTACTGTTCATGTCTTGATCCAATATTGTTGTTTTCAGTCATTCAAGCCAGTTAATTGTTTACTGTAACCTGATAACTTACCAGTACATTCAATGTATTGACTTCATTCAGCCTGCATCATACAATAACAAAGATACATGTGCCCAGCAGCATCAACAGACGCTTCGTTAAGATCACTATTTGTTCTTACACAATAATTGGTGAGGCATTCTTGTTTTTGGGAGACTCAATTTATTTTAGTTTAGTAGTTTTGGAGATGTTATAGGTTTGTCCCGATATCAATATTACATTATAAGAGGCTTCATAGACAGACAAAATTAGATGTTTCTTTGTTTTCTCAGGATGTTTTATTTAAACTATGATTCATGTTAAATTTTTTCAAAAACAGTATCTTAAGACTTTCTTGAATATCAAAGTGTTCACCTATTTTAAGCTTTCACATAACGTATAGGGTCATCTAAGACATGTAGCCACGCCATTATTTCTCTTGGATATCAACAATGGTTCTTGACTGTAGTTACGTTCAGAGTGTAGGCTCGGTCCGTGACAATGAATGCATGATGAAGCTTATGAACTATGAAATATGTTTTTTATGAACATAGGCATGATTTTTTTATGAAAGATATGTAAATTATTTGAAAAATTCTTTGAGAAAAGAGTATCAATATTGTTGTTATGAAAGGTTTTCTCACATACATGTAACATCATGATTGTGAAAGGTTTTCTCACATAAGGATGCATATGGTTGAAAGTTTTTCTCATCTAAGGTGAATCAAGTTTTAGGAGTTATTCTAAATAAAATGTAGTTTGGGTTAGTTACTTAATTGTTCCTTTCTATGAATGATAATATGAATATGATTAATGACTATTCCATGGGATTTTACTTAGGAACGAGTTTGCTTTCGGGATGACAACTTATGTTTATGGTTTGTGGACCTGTAGTAACAATCCGTAAGTCCTAGAACTATGTGTCACCATAGGATTTTGTCTCAGATAGATATTAACTAGTGGATTCACTTTAGTTGTTCTTACCTTGGCAAAGACATCTCTTTTCTATGTGTAATAAACACCAGATTTCATATTATAGCTCACATGGTCTATGTCGGTTAATGGTGAAAATCCCACAATAATGAACTAAGGTTACTTTCTAAATATCTCAAATAGTGTTTTAATGATATTAAGCTTGCATTGACCATGATTATGGCTTATGTTTTAACCTTTTTATCTTATAATTAAGCTTGGTCATTGCATGTCATTTAAAGTCTTTTTAGCATAATTTCATAAATCTTATGTATCAATATCATATTTAGTACATTATATTTATTAATGCATACCTATTCCTACATTGTCTCATTAATGTAGGGTATGCCGCTCCTACCTCTCATACTCGTGGCTAGTTGATCTCTTGGCATTCAAAGATTGGAATGTCCTCATGTATGAGGAATGAGATACTATATAGCTTTCTTTAATCTAGTTTTTAAATATTTGTATGTGGTGTATGGGTTACGTACAAAACAAATCATTTTTATATAATAGATGTGTTTATGTGACTACGTTAGACTTCCACTTTCTCAAACTCTTTCAGGATATAAAACTGTATCTTTGAAATCTTTATTTCTATTGTTTTATATGATTATGCTAAGTGGCTTTTTTTATAGTAATTTAAGGTTCTATATGTCATGTTATGCCTAGGGTATACTTTGGATCGTGAAAAACTTGATATTGAGAACACAAGGTTTAAAAAGGTCCAAGGATGTCTCACAAGCCACATCGAGTAGAGTCTTGTTAATGAATGTGAAGTGTGCCACACTTATGAATAATAGTCTATAAGATGTTTATGAAATTTCACTTCTTTCATTATTCTAAAGTCGTGCAATGGAGTGTAACTCTATATCTCTCTCCTAATCCTTAGTATGACGCTTTTAAGGATATTTCCCCTTGCATAGCATACGTTATGAAGAATACGGGTGAGAATATGAACAAGAAGTTGCTCAAGTGTTGGTCGACCCTTTGGCCGAACAAGAAGAATACGGGTGAGAATATGAACAAGAAGTTGTTCGAGTTTTGGTCGACCCTTTGGCCGAACAAGTGACTAATGCAGAGTTCTGAGCCAATTTTCATGTGTTGGATCAATCAATGAGAGCTCAAGTCAATAGGGATACTATTGTCCTGTGAAACCAAATATGGGTACGAAGTAAACTACAGTGAAGGACTTCACTAGAATGAATCCCCCAAAGTTTCATGGTTCTAAGGTTGAGGAAGATCCTCAAGAGTTCATTGATGAGGAGCATATGGTTTTGATTATCATGGGAGTGACACTAAAGGAAAAGGAAAAATTTGTCGCTTATCAACATAAAGGTGTTGCTCAAGATTGGTAAACAAATGGAAGGAAGCAAGGGTGGTTGATATGGGTCCTCGTGATTGAGAGAAGTTTAAAACTGCTTTCCTTGGTGCGTTTTTTCCTTTTGAGATTATATAGATAAAAGTACTTAAGTTCATTAACATTCGCCAAGAAAATATTAGTGTGAAGGACTAAGCTTTAAAATTCAATTAATTGTCCAAATATGTTCCTTTTACGGTTGCCTATTCTAGGGAAAGGATGAGTAAGTTTTTTTCGGTTGTGTCTGAAATGGTGTTTAAGGAATGTCGTACCACCACGCTCATTAAGGATATGGATATTTCTCATTTGATGATACATGTTAAGAGAGTTGAATAGGAAAATCTTAAGGAAATATATAGGGAGGGAAAGAAGGAAAAAATAGTTGTCGTAACTTTTCAGATTCAAGGTCTGATGGACACGGTAATTCAAGATTTCAAAAAATATTCTCTGGTCAAGGCTCCTCTAATACTAATCTTTTAGATTTTAACAAATATAAGGTGTCTAATCCAAAGCCTCAAGAAGGAAATAATGGTGGATCTTCATTGCTTACTTGTACAAGATGTGGAAGGAAGCATATTGGTAAATGCTTAGCTAGTAAAGATGGTTTTTGTAACAGCCCATAAATTTTTCGTAACTTCAGTCATGTTATTTTAAGCGTAATTTCATTCTTAAAGTAGAAATATTACAGTTCTTAATGAGTTCTTGATAGGTGTTCTTGAAGTTCATTTTCTAAATCTTGTTTTGTTAAGGTTTTGATGATTTCCATAGTAGGAGGTAGAGAGTATTATTGCTAGAAAGAAAATTGTGATTAAATATCATTGTGTAGGTAATGACCAAGTGTAAGTGTTGAACAAAAGAGCAAAAAGTATTCATAAAGTGATAGATCTAAGCTCGGCATATGATACGTTTGAGAGGGACATGATGATCACAAGGTTATAAAATTGATCAAGCAACGAGGTATAGCATAGTAGCCGAGCGATAATATTGCTTCACGTTTAGCAATGAAAATTAAGCTTGAATTTGAGATGAGTATTATAATCCAAAGAATGGAAACATGAGGGTGATGATGTTAGTCTTTAGATTTGATCTTGTAGACTTGACATAGATTAGGCGAGGAATTGAGATGTCTTCTGCAATGAATGTGAGTAGTACAAGTGAGAGACCCTAACCTTTAGATAAGAGCAATGAAGTGTGGATAAGTCACAAAAATACAAGAGCATTAAAAGTGTACCAATAGGGCATGCAATCAAAAGAGATTAAGAGAAACACATTAGAATGAGGTCTTAGTACCTGCTTATTGGGAGTTCGGTAGTCATGAGATAAGTTTCTCCTAAATGTTAGAGTAAAATAGGATGTATACCAGTCAAAGATGTTGGCATAGGTCCAAAACTTTCAAGTGTTAGCTTTAGACGTGAGGGGGAGATGATAAGATGAGAAATCAAGTCAAGTTTTTGAGAGTAAGATACTAATGAGTTCCAAAGAGTTTGGGGGATATACTAAAGCGCAGTCCTAAGTAAGAGTAACACATTCCATACCCAATTTAGCTGTCATTCAAAGACGAATGATCCTAAGGGGGAGATATTGTAACAACCCTAATTTTTCTTTCCAAACTAATACTCAAACCATTCTTCGTAGTGAGTGTGACTTTACCAAGTAAGTAAAATTTTCTTGGGTGTTAAGGTCACTATACGTAGAACCTTGAGTGCCAAGGTTAATTAAAGAGACTCTATTCAAGTCATTCCTAAGTAATTTTAAGTTTTAGGTCAAATTCTAATGACCATAACTTTCAGTACAGGATGTGTTAGGTGGACTAACGGTGCCCTAATGAAAGTTCTTTAAATTATATTTCCATCCCCGCCTTCGCCAAGTTTTTGAGTTAGGATGAGTGATATATGCCTTTTTCAAGTCAGAGTATCCAGTTAAGGAAAGTAACCCAAAAATAGTAAGGGGTATTTTGTTTTTTTCCTTACCCAATCAGATTTAATTTGTTTTAATAATATTTTAGGGGTCTAATCCTATTAGTTTCAGATTTATAATCTTAAAATATGGCTAAGGTTTTAGTTGAGAGTTGAAGAAAAGAAAAGAAAAGAGGAGAGGATCAACCGTTCATTGAGATTCTTGCGTGTCGTTGCAGATTTTTGACATGGGTTTAATCCCTAAGAGGTATGTAAGCTTACATAGTGTTGGTTTTGTTCACCCACGCCAATCATGTTATTTTCAGCAAAACTTCATTCATAAAGTTTAAAGATTAGAGTTCTTGATGAGTTCTTGATATGTGTTCTTGAAGTTCATGTAAAATCTTGTTTTGTTGGGGTTTGATAATTTCTTGAGATTATATATAGTTTTTTAAGGGACTTATTGAGTATATTAAAGTTTAATTATGTTAATCAATCTAATTGAAGTGATTGGATAAGAAATCCTTCGATTCTAAGTAAGTTGGGGTGAGAAAACGAGCAAAACGTTTCATCGGGTCTTTTAGGTTGGGGCCTGGAGCATCGCACCAGCCACACTGCCACAAAGTATGCTATGAAGTTTAGGGTCTGGCGCCGTGAGGCACTCATAGCACTAGAGTTGCCTGCCCCGTCTAGTTTTTAATCGATTGCTTCATTTGAGTTCTTTCGAAGGGTACCTTCCCTCCTTTTCGATTCTAACTACTCTAAGCTACTTCTAAACACCTTGAAATCAATCATAACATGATCTTAACCTTGAACTCATAATTCATATTCAAGGTAGAGTTAAGAATTAAGTTTTGAGAATTCTTTCAAACATTGTCCATTTGACTCCTTTTGAGGAGCCTTCTACAACTTCTAGTAACTTGTTTCAAGACTCGAGAAATTAAGTATGAGGATGAAGAGAATGTATCACGATTCTACCTTGTCGTCATGATATCCTCCATATCATGAACCAAAACTCTTGAATTCATAATTCATATTCAAGAGAGAGTTAATAGTAGAAGTCAAGAAAGCCTTTGAGTTTAATTATGAATCCTTTGAGATCCATCATTGATTTGAAACAAGTTTTGAGTAAGTAAGTAGGAGAATGAGAAGAGTCATATACATGAGTTCGATGTAATTATTAGACCTTCGAGTCGAGTGGTTCATGCCCATAAATTTCACATGGACTCCATAAATTGAGTATCGTTGAGAGGATTAGTGCCTTCAGGTTCTAAGTATTGAGTTCCTAATACCCTTTGAGGTTATATTTCTAATGATGAGACTATTACAGTTTACCCATGAATTCTTTGAGTTGAGTATTTTATGCCCATAGTTTTGCATGGACCCTATAAGTCGAACAGTCTTGAGATGAGAAGTATCTTTAAGTCCTTGAGTTAAGTAGTTCACGCTCATAATTTCAAATGAACCCTCTAAGTTGAGAATTATTGAAATGAGTAGTATCATTGAAGTTCTTGAGTTCCAAATATTGAGTTTAATCTATGGATATTGAACCTCATGAATTGAGTTGTTCCGACCATAATTCGGCATGAACCATATTTTAAAAAGTCTTTTACAAATATTTTAACTTCGCTTTAAGACTTAAGTTTTGAGTTGGTTACAGAGTAAAAGTAAATTTCATTTCTTCAATGATTAAACGGGGTCTAAGTATTCCCAAGAGTTAAAATATTTCACATTTGAGCAAGAAAGGAAACACTATTTTTCAAGAGAGATTTTAAGCTAAGTTTTGAGTAATTATCTCAAACCAAAGAAAGAGTTTTGTTTTTAAAAATATATGAGTTGAGTATATTTTGAGAGTGGTATTTAGCACCGGTATGGGGTCTCGAGTTCATAATCACTCGAGTCTCCATAAACCATGTAGTAATCACGAGCAGAAAAGGATCAATACTTTTTAGATAATTCCTTAGTGATTTTTAGCATAGACTAGTGGATCCACTTAGTTAAGGCATTCAATATGAAAACAAAGTATAGTACAGTTCTGGCGGCATGGACAAGATGTTTTATCATCACTTAGGCTCAGAGTGATGGTTATCAGTTAGCGAAACTACCACATAGTTATATTGTATTACTAAATACTTATTTAGTATTATTGTATTTTTTAATACATTGAGTTTCTATCTACAGTCTTACAACTTTCCACATAGATTGCATCTTTTACTACTGTTTTATCCGTGAGTATCATGAGTTGAGTATCTTGAGTTGAGTATTTTAAGTTAATTTGTGCTTCATTGTGTCGAGTACCTTATTGTTAAGTTTGACTGAATAGAGAACCTTATTGATGAGTTGAGTATCTTATCCATGAGTACTTCTGAGTTTAGTATGTTTGATTAGTTTTGAGTACCCTTAAGTATTCTTTGAGCTGAGTTGAACCATTTTTCTTTGTGTTGAGTTGAGTTGAGAAAGGTAAGTATATTTCCTTTTTATTAAGTTTTAGCTTATGTTTATGCTTTAGAGTTCCCCTTACATACTCGTACATTCCATGTGCGTAGTCATTTGTCTTTCATCCTTTCATGATGCAGATTTAGGTATTCAGGATCATCAACAGAAGCTTCGTTGATACCACATGGAGTTGAAGTTAGATATTATGAGCCTCCTTGCTTCCGAAAAGTTCCACTTTTAATTTCAGTTATATCAATTTTTAGAAGGTTGTGAGTCTTGTCCCGACTTCCCTATTTCTCATTTAGATGCATCATATATAGACAATGGAGTTTCAGAAGTCTTTTCATTTATTTTGTTATATGTTTTAAAGATTTAAGTTGCTTATTTCGGGCGAGTTGAATTGATTATTTTATTCATAGCATTCTTTTGATTGAAATCTTTGTATTTACGTTTTCATGAATTTTTATTCAATTTTTAAACTTTGTATGCTTGATTTAATATTCCGTTTGTAGTCTTCCAGGATGAGGGTTCACTTTGGGACTAGAAATAGTTCTCAAGTGTCGGTCATGTTCAGGGTGCAGGCTCATGTGGTAATAGTTGCTTTTGTTTTGGTAAGAGTGGTCACAAGATAAGGTATTGACCATCACGTTCTACTAAGGCTTAATATGGTTGGAAAACTACACCTAGCGTTTTGGGTTTAAGTGCTCCAAAGTATAATCAATTCTATGCTCTTCAAAATTGACATGATCAAGAGGGTTCTCCCGATTTGGTTACCGGTATGTGGTAAGTCTTTCATCTTAATACTATTATTTACTTGATCTTGTCGTTGCTTTGTAATTTTTAATGCCATTTGTGGCTAGGAGATTTGATGTATCTCCGGATGTGTTGTTAGACGCTTTTTTTTGTATCTAATCATATCGGTGAATCTATTGTGGCTAACAAAGTCTATAGAAATTTTCATGTCTCCTTATCCCATAGAGTCACTTATGTTGATCTTGTAGAGCTTGAAATGTTAAATTTTAATGTTATTATTGGTATGGATTGACTCCATTTTTGTTTTGCTTTTGTTGATTGTAGAACTCAAGTGGTTAAGTTTTAGTCTCAAAATAAGCTCATTCTAGAGTGGGAAAAGCAAAATTCTATGCCTAAGGGTGACGTTGTTTCTCGTCTTAAATCCAGAAAAATAATTTCTAAGGGTTTCATATATCATCTTGTTCTGTTTAAGGATACATATTCTAAAATATCTAAACTTGAGTTGTTCCCTGTTGTAAATGAGTTTCTGAAAGTATTTCATGATGGTCTACCCAGTGTTTCTCTCGAAAGGGAAATAGAATTTAGTCTTAACCTTCTCCCAAATATGAAACCTATCGCTATTTCTCCCTACCATATGGCTTTGGAAGAACTTAAGGAATTAAATAAGTAATTGAAAGAATATTTTGATAAGGATTTCATCCGATTGACCATGCTCCAGTTTTGTTTGTTCGTAAAAAAGATGATTCACTTTGCATGTGTATTGACTAACGGCAATTGAAAAAGGTTACTATTAATAACAAGTATACTTTTTCGAGGATAGATGACTTTTTTGATAAATTTGATGATGTTAGTATCACAGTTGTGTTTGCACAAATTGATCATCCGGAACTTGAACTTACTTATTCTCTTTATGTAGAAATGGAACTTTGTTGGACGAACAACGCACAACAAATATATACAAAATGCATTCCAAATAGTACTATAAAATTAATTGTGGCTTATTAACAAATACACACGTCTATTGTACGTGTCCTTTCTATCCTAAACTTGAATTTACTTATTCTCTTTATTTAACCTAATTATATTTTTGAGATTTATTTAATTCGTGATTTTCTTTGTGTTTCTTATTTGCTTCAATTGTGATGAATTCTTCTTCCTTCATTGTTTATTTAATGCATGCAAGTATTGCTAATTGAATTTGATGGACATTTGTATCAACTTTCGGTTCGTTTGGATACTTGGATTTTTTACATACATATTTGTTTGTGTTTGATTTACGGGTTCTTTCCACTTTCAATTTTTTCGACAAAGTTTATGCATATGTTTAATTTTATAATCGAATTTCCCCGGGTATCTTCAAGCTAAGCAATTAAGAAGAAGTCTGGATATATGTGATGCATTTCGAATTTCGAGATCTAAATAAGTTTATCCGTAGATCAACTTCATGATTATTTTTTTATCGTGTTCGTGGAAGAGAGAACTAAATCCTAATTAAGTCAGAACATTATATCTGCCTATTTTAAACATATTACCATTACAATCTAAATTATACTTATTTAATAATCAATTTCTTAAATGTGATTTACTTTTGGGTACAATGTTTCTTAAAGAAAGAAATTTATATTGAATTATTTGTATTTGAAACAATTCCTGGATATTTATATAATTATAAATTATGTATCTCATTAATGAATAATATATGCAAATATAAAAAAAATTAATTATTTTGAAATATAAAAAGTTATCATTTTTTAAGAAAAATTATTTAAAAAATATCACATAAATTAATACAAAATGAATATTTTATAGTTTAAGAATTGTACTTACTGTTACTTCTTTTATATTTTTGTTTAAACAATTTGTTTTTCTCTCTAATATATATGTTTGGTCTCTTTCTTTGTAGACTTTCTAATTAATGAATAATATATGAAAATATAAAAAATTATTTATTTTCTAAATATAAAATGATATCATTCTTTTTAAGATAAACTTAAAGAAAATACATTGCATAAACTGATTCAGAAGGAATATTTTTTAATTTAAGAAATGTACTAACTGTTATTTCTTTTATTTTTTTGTTTGAACAATTTATTTTTCTCCCTAATATGTATGTTTAGTCTCTTTTTTTATAGACTTTCTAATTAATGAAAGTATAAAAATTTAATTATTTCTAAATATAGAAAGATATCATTCTTTTTAAGACAAACTAATTAAGAAAATACATCACATAAACTGATACAAATGGAATTTTTTTTGTAGTAACTTTTTTTTTATTTGAACAATTTGTTTTTCTCCCTAATATGTATGTTTGATCTCTTTTTTTTCTCAGAGTTTCACTTTTATGAATTAAAATTAATTAAACTACTATATTTAGTCAAAAGAGAAAAAAANTTAATCTTGTTTGACTACAACGTAATCATCGTTAATGTTGCTTCATCAAAAGTGGATGTGAAATGCACTTTGAGAGGACAAGGTCTTGGTGATCATCCAATGAATCCGAGAGATTCATATAATATTGATGTTCCTATAGTTGTCAAAGGTGACAATCATGTCTTTTGTGACTTTAATGTTTTAACAGGTAATAAACGACATGGACATTTTGAGATTTTTGACTATGATAGAGATAAAAATACTTGTGAAGGTACTAGTAATTGTCATTGGGAGATACAGGATGGAGGGTTGTGTTTTATTGTTGGGACCAAGTGTAATTTGTTCTTCAAGTGGCAATAATTAATAAGTTGATTCATATATTTCACTATTGAGATATGAGAGTATTGATATTTCAATATATATAAAGTCATGTTTATAATATTTTATATTTTTTTATTTCACTTTCTTCTTTACTATTATTGTATCTTTTCTTAAAATTTTTATTGAAATGGTTTATTTGAGTTGAGAATGTGCATAGAATAACCTCTCTACCTTCTCATGATAAGAGCAAGATCTACGTACATTCGTAGAATCAGATCAAATGTGTTATTTTTATTGTACTCAGATAAATCATTAAAAAAGTCAAAATTGATGACTTATATTGTCTTTGATGAATCAAGTATTATTATAAGATTACGATGCTTTGAGATAATAGATGCGGATTCAGAATTTAAACAAAAAAAAAAGTTTACATTTCAAAGTTTTCGACATTGAGTAACAAGTATAGAAATTGAGGACATATATAAAAGTAAACGAACATTTATTTAATTATCATATGTGAATATAAATATTATTATTACGAAGCCAGGCGTTCAATTTATTTGAATAGTTCAACTTAACATATCAACCTTCAATGCAAAATACATGATACCAAGTGCTTCAATATAAAATATTTTTTACTGGATTTCTTATCCGATACACACATTAAATTCAATTAATTTGAATTCATATTGCAATAAGAAGTTGAACAAGTTTTAGAGACTTCTATATAACAAAACATTTGGGATAAGAATAATCATGTCAAACTTGTTATTTTGGATTCAACATAGTCGATCTTTTATATATTGTTCAATCGGTTAACTTTATTTTTTTGTCGACCTACTACATGGTACATTTAAATTTGAATGAGATATTATGTGCAGTGGTGGAAAAGAAATTTTCTAGGAGTTCTATATAAAACTTGAAAATACATTTTATGTTGAATTGTTTTGAATTTTTATTCTTTTATATATAGCTTAATCTGTAAACTTGACTTTTTTTTCTCGACCTCTTACAGGGTACATTTAAATTCGAATGAGATATTATGTGCAATAGTGAGAAAAAAATTCAAGGGGATTCTATATAAAACTTGAAAATTACCTAAAGCTAAAAATATCAGACAAAATGTAATTAGCAAGAATTTAACTTGTGTGTTCTATGAGAATTTGAATCTCTTTTGTGATTGAGCAAAGATGTTGGATTGTGTCTTGTGATATGGATAAATTTCGATTAAGATGAAATCGAACAGGCCTTCTTAAAAATGGAGGTAACTTTATTAGTAAATTTTGACCTGATTTTGTCAATAGTATGTGCATCAGAACACCATTGGAAGGACTTCTGTAACACCTTGGAGTTTGAAAAGATTAGTGTGGATTAACAAGAAGGTATATCAACCCTTTCTCAACCGTGAACCTTTAACTGAAGTCTAAATGAATGAAAGGGTCCACAACCCGTTTAGGAAAATGGGATGGTCGTTTAAGTAAACCAAGAAATAGAGGCCACGTGTATGACCCCCTTCAAGAACCTTGAAGGGATAAATGGTCCGTGCAGGCTTCATTTTAACCCCATTCTAAGACCTAAGCAAGTGATTCAAGTCCCAAAACTACCCCTACTAAATCATACTCCTAAATCATAATTTTCCCTCCAAGTTCATCCCCAAAATCCTCTCTATAGGCTAAGGAAGAAGTGAAGCTAAGGTTTCACTTCAAGATCTTCAATCACCATCGCTATTGGGTCTTGATAACTAAGATATGTTAGTATTCACCTATGGAGTCCTTTCCTCCTTAGGGTTCTCGAGATCCTCCTATTTTACAAGTTGGATTCTCAATTTGAAGTTAGTGTTTTGTTCAATCTTCATGGGTTCTTCTCAATTTCGATTCAATTGATTGTTTTCTCTCTTTTTCATGCATGATTTGAAGTATTTATATTATTCTGAGTTTAATTCATATGAACCTATGCATGATCCATGATTTTAGACTATGAATGTAACACCTCAGCTTTGTTTCAATTTTTAAGTTTTGGTTCAACTTTAAACAATC
This sequence comes from Solanum pennellii, assembly GCF_001406875.1. Taxonomy (NCBI): domain Eukaryota; kingdom Viridiplantae; phylum Streptophyta; class Magnoliopsida; order Solanales; family Solanaceae; genus Solanum; species Solanum pennellii. The sequence continues at coordinate 47,556,007 of NC_028647.1, read as the reverse complement.
ATATCTTTTAGAACGCAAAGAGTTAGGTGGACAATGAGTTATCAAATCAAAAGTCTTTAAATTCTCTTTCCAATTCCACCAATTATGCTAAATTTTGAGCTCCGATAAAAAGTATGGATGTTTGAGTGAAGCCTCGCCATTTAGGGCATTCTATCCGTTTTAGGAAAGGGTATTTTTGTTTTTTCTTTTCCCCACTTGTCTTAGCACAATTTCCTGATCCAAATCAAGTTTTTAATCAGAATCTAAATTCCCTATTCACATTAAAAACAATTAGGGGTTTTATGGTTAAGTTTACAGAAGAGGGAAAGGGCTAAGTTCAAGCGTTCACCAATAGTTGAGGAATTTCACCAAAAACATCATTCTTTCCGGGTATGTGAGGTTTTTCATAGTGATGGACTTGTTCATCCTCTCTTAAATCATGTATTCGGTTCATTAAATCATCAAAGAAATCATCTATGTAAAGATTCGTGAAGAGTTCTTGAGTTTTAGCCTCATTGTTTGACTATGGAGGTTTTGAGTTCTTCAGGTGAGGGTCTTGCGAATGAGTGTTTTTACTTAGTGGATTTTGTGTTGGATTACAACAAATTTATGTTGGGTTTATGAGTTAAAAGAGAGTTTGGAAGAATCCAATAGGTTCTAGATGAGTTAGGACTTGAAATCGAGCAACAAATTTGTCAAAACTATGGGGAGGGACATAGGGCAGCGCACCACCATAGCGCCAGAACTATTGTCCACTAGTTTAGGGCTTGACGTCGTGCACTAAGAGTACGCCCCAAACACTGGCCAGTAGTATTGGGGTTTGCGCCACGTACTACTCAGTGCGCTTTGCAGGGTCGCCTGGTCCATTTCTTTTATGTCTTTCATTTTGTCTGTGTTCTTTCAAATCATGCCCTTGTTGTCTTCTTGGTATTAACTTCTGAAGTCTTCATTAATCCTTGAGAAGGTCTACATGTCATACTCACATGTCTTTATTTACATTTTGAATTAACGTAAGCTAAGAGGAGATTTTAAAGTATTTGTTTCATAAACGCATGAGAGTTACCTATTATGACTTGATATAAGACTTGAAAGATAAGTTCATAAGTGCATGATTTGGAGACTACAAACTTGTGTAATGTTTTGAAAAGTATTTCAATAAAGTAAGAAGTCTATTCTTTGTAATGGGTGAATCGATCATAAGGTTATATCAATTTTTTCGGGAGTAGTATCGAGCACTGGATTGGTTTAGAGTTTTTTTTATAACTCAGAAGTCCCATAAAACTACGTAGCGAGCATAAGATATTGATTTTCATGTGAATCCTCACTGCCTATGAGAAGGACAATTTGATAGATCCATAGTCATGATATCATCCTATACCCCAACAAAGTTTAAGGTGATCCTTGCAATATGGGATAAACGTTGTATCAATGCTAGGCTCATGGTAATAGTTATCGGTTAGAGAAACTCCTCACAGTTAAAGCATATTATTTTCATGTTGCCTTCATTGTATATCTTATTATAAATCTTACACGGTTTTTACCTCATGTTCATGTCTTAATCCAATATTGTTGTTTTCAATCATTCAAGCCAGTTAATTGTCCTGATCACTTACCAGTACATTCAATGTACTGACATCATTCAGCATGCATCATATTATGACGCAGATACATGTGCCAAGGATTATCAACAGACGCTACGTTGAGATCACTATTCGCTCGTAGACAATAATTGGTGAGGCATTCTTGTTTTTGGGAGACTCTATTTATTTTAGTTTAGTAGTTTTAGAGGTGTCGTGGGCTTGTCCCAATATCTATTTTACATTATTAGAGGTCATAGACAGAAAAAATTAGATGTTTCTTTGTTTTCTCAGGATGTTTTATTTAAGCTATGGTTCATGTTAAATATTTTCAAAAACAATATCTTAAGACTTTCTTGAATATCTAAGTGTTCACCTATTTTAAGTTTCCACATAATGTATAGGGTCATCTAAGACATGTATCCAAGCCAAGATTTCTCTTGGGTATCAACAATGGTTCTTAAGTGTAGTTACGTCCAGAGTGTAGGCTCGGGCCATGACAATGAATACATGATTAAGCTTACGAACTATGAAATATGATTTTTATGATCATAGGCATGATTTTATGAAAGAGATGTAAATTATTTGAAAAATGCTTTGAGAAAAAAGTATCAATATAGTTGTTATGAAAGGTTTTCTTCACAAACAAAGAAGATCATGATTGTGAAAGGTTTTCTCACATAAGGATGCATATGGTTGCAAAGTTTTTCTCATCTAAGGTAAATCAAGTTTTAGGAGTTATTATAAATAAACTGTAGTTTGGGTTAGTTACTTAATTGTGCCTTTCAATGGATGATATATGAATACGATTAATGACTATTCCATGGGATTTTACTTAGGACCGAGTGGGCTTTCGGGGTGACAGTATATGTTTAGGGTCCGTGGACCTTTAGTAACAATCCTTAAGTCCTAGAACTATGTGTCACCATAGGATTTTGTCTCAGATAGATATTAACTAGTGGATTCACTTTAGTTGTTCTTACCTTGGCAAAGACATCTCTTTTCGATGTGGAATAAACACCAGATTTCATATTATAGCTCACATGGTCTATGTCGGTTAATGGTGAAAATCCCACAATAATGAACTAAGGTTACTTTCTAAATATCTCAAATAGTGTTTTAATGATATTAAGCTTGCATTGACCATGATTATGACTTATGTTTTAATCTTTTTATCTTTATTTTCTATTGTTCTGTATGATTATGCTAAGTGGCTTTTGTATTGTACTTTAAGGTTCTATACGTCATGTTATGCCTAGGGTATACTTTGGATCGTGAAAAACTTGATATTGAGAGCACAAGGTTTAAAAAGGTCCAAGGATGTCTCACAAGCCACATCGAATAGAGTCTTGTTAATGAATGTGAAGTGTGCCTCACTTAGGAATAATAGGCTATAAGATGTTTATGAAATTTCACTTCTTTCATTATTCTAAAGTCGTGCAATGGAGTGTAACTCTATGTCTCTCTCCTAATCCTTAGTATGACGCTTTTTAGGATATTTCCCCTTGCATAGCATACGTTATGAAGATTACGGGTGAGAATATGAACAAGAAATTGCAAAAGTTTTGGTCGACCCTTTGGCAGAACAAGTGACTACTGCAGAGTTCGGAGCAAATTTTCATGTGTTGGATCAATCTATGAGAGCTCAAGCCAATAGGGATACTATTGTCCTGTGAAACCAAACATGGGGTACGAAGTAAACTACAGTGAGGGACTTCACTAGAATGAATCCCCCAAAGTATCATGGTTCTAAGGTTGAGGAAGATCCTCAAGAGTTCATTGATGAGGTGCATATGGTTTTGATTATCTTGGGAGTGACACTGGAGGAAAAGGAAAAATTGGTCGGTTATCAACTTAAAGGTGTTGCTCAAGTTTGGTTCAACCAATGGAAGGAAGCAAGGTGGTTGATATGGGTCCTCGTTATTGGGAGAAGTTTAAAACTGCTTTCCTTGGTGGGTTTTTTCCCCTTGAGATGATATAGATAAAAGTACTTGAGTTCATTAACATTCGCCAAGAAAATATTAGTTTGAAGGACTATTCTTTTAAATTCCATTAATTGTCCAAATATGTTCCTTCTACGGTTGAATATTCTAGGGAAAGGATGAGTAAGTTTTATTCGGTTGTGTCTGAAATGGTGCTTAAGGACTGTCGTACCACCACGTCATTAAGGATATTGATTTCTCATTTGATGATACATGTTAAGAGAGTTGAATAGGAAAATCTTAAGGAAAAATCTAGGGAGGGAATCAAGGAAAAAATGGTTGTCGTAAGTTTTCAGATTCAAGGTCTGATGGACATGGTAATTCAATATTAAGACAAAAAATTCTCTTGTCAAGACTCCTCTAATACTTATATTTAAAATTTTAACAAATATAAGGTTTCTAATCCTAAGCCTCAATAAGGAAATAATGGTGGATCTTCATTGCCTACTTGTACAAGATGTGCAAGGAAGCATAATGGTAAATGCTTAGCCAGTAAAGATGGTTTTTGTAACATCCCATAAATTTGTCGTAACACCAATCATGTTATTTTCAGCGCAATTTCATTCTTACGGTAGAAATATTAGAGTTCTTGATGAGTTCTTGATAGGTGTTCTTGAAGTTCATTGTATAAAACTTGTTTTGTTAAGGTTTTGATGATTTCCATCATAGAAGGTAGAGAGTATTTAAGCTAGAAAGAAAATTGTGATTAAGTGTATTGTGTAGGTAATGACCAAGTATAAGTGTTGAATAAAAGAGCAAAAGTATTCATGAAGTGATAGATCTAAGCTCGACATATGATATATTTGAGAGGGCCATGATGATCGTAAGGTTACAATATTGATCAAGCAATGAGGTATAGCATATTAGGCGAGCGATCGTATTGATATTCGGGTTTAGCAATGAACATTAAGCTTGAATTTGAGATGAGTATCATAATCCAAATAGTGGTAACATGAGGGTGATGATGTTAGTCTTTAGATTTGATCTTGTAGGCTTGACATAAATTAGGCGAGGAATTAAGATGTATTCAGCAATGAATGTGAGCAGTACATGAGAGAGACCCTAACCTTTAAATAAGAGCAATGAAGTGTGGCTAAGTCACTAGAGTACAAGAGCATTAAAAGTGTACCAATAGGGCATGTAATCAAAAGAGGTTAAGAGAAACACGTTAGAATGAGGTCTTAGTACCTGCTTATTGAGATTGCGGTAGTCATGAGCTATGTTTCTCCTGAATTTTTGAGTAAAATAGGATGTATACCAGTTAGAGATGTTGGAATAGGTCCATAACTTTTAAGTGTTAGCTTTAGACGTGAGGGGAAGATGATAAGATGAGAAATCAAGTCAAGTGTTTAAGAGTAAGATAGTAAAGAGTTTGGGGGATATATTTTTAGAGGTCCTTATAGTAATGGAGTTGTTAAAGTACTAAGTTTGAATATAGTAAGAGCATACCATAAAGCACAGATCTTAGTAAGAGTAACACATTCCATACCCAATCAAGCTGTCATTCAAAGACGAATAATCGTAAGGGGGGATATTGTAACACCCCATATTTCCCTTTTCAAACTAATACTCAAACCATTCTTCGTAGTGAGTGCGACTTTACCAAGGAAGTAAAAATTTGTTAAGTGTTAAGGTCACTATACGTAGAACCTTGAGTGCCAAGGTTAATTAAAGAGACTTTATTCAAGTCATTCCTAAGTACCTTTAAATTTTCGGTCAAATTCAAATGACCATAACATTCAGTACAGGATGTGTTAGGTGGACTAACGGTACCAATGAAAGCTCTTTAAATTATACTTCCAACGCCGCGTTCGCTATGTTTTTGAGTTAGGATGAGTGATATATGCCTTTTCAAGTCAAACTATCTAGTTAAGGAAAGTAACCCAAAAATAGTAAGGGGTATCTTGGTTTTTTCCTTACCCAATCAGATTTAATTATTTTTTATAATATTTTAGGGGTCTAATCCTATTAGTTTCAGATTTATAATCTTAAAATATGCCTACGGTTTTAGTTGAGAGTTGAAGAAGAGAAAAGAGGAGAGGATCAACCGTTCATCGAGATTCTTGCGTGTTGTTGAAGATTTTTGACATGGGTTTAATCCCTAAGAGGTATGTAAGCTTACATAGTGTTGGGTTTGTTCACCCACACGCCAATCATGTTATTTTCAGCAAAACTTCATTCTTAAAGTTTAAAGATTAGAGTTCTTGATGAGTTCTTGATATGTGTTATTGAAGTTCATCTAAAATCTTGTTTTTTTGGGGTTTGATAATTTCTTGAGATTATATATAGTGTCTTAAGGGACTTATTGAGTATATTAAAGTTTAATTATGTTAATCAATCTAATTGAAGTGATTGGAGAAGAAATCGTTCGATTCAAGGTAAGTTGGGGAGAGAAAATGAGCAAAACATTTCGTCGGGTCTTTAAGGTTGGGGACTGGAGCGTCGCACCAGCCACAATGCCACAAAGTATGCTATGAAGTTTAGTTTCTGGCGCCCTGAGGCACTCATAGCCCCAGAGTTGCCTGCCCCGTCCAGTTTTTAATCGATTGCTTCATTTGAGTTCTTTCTAAGGGTACCTTCACACCTTTTCGATTCTAACTACTCTAAGCTACTTCTAAAAACATAATAAATCAATCATAAAATTATCTTAACCTTGAACTCATAATTCATATTCAAGGTAGAGTTAAGAATTAAGTTTTGAAAATTCTTTCAAACATTCTAAGAATGTCCATTTGACTCCTTTTGAGGATCCTTCTACAACTTCTAGTAACTTGTTTCAAGACTCGAGAAAATAAGTATGAGGATGAAGAGAATGTATCACGATTCTACCATGTCTTCATGATATCCTCCATATCATGAACCAAAACTCTTGAATTAATAATTCATATTCAAGAGAGAGTTAACAGTAGAAGTCAAGAAAGCCTTTGAGTTTAATTATGAATCCTTTGAGATCCATCATTTATTTGAAACAAGTTTTGAGTAAGTAAGTAGGAGAATGAGAAGAGTCATATACATGAGTTCGATGTAATTATTAGACCTTCGAGTCGAGTGGTTCATGCCCATAAATTTCACATGGACTCCATAAATTGAGTATCGTTGAGAGGATTAGTGTCTTCAAGTTCTAAGTATTGAGTTCCTAATACCCTTTGAGGTTATATTTCTAATGATGAGACTATTACAGTTTACCCATGAATTCTTTGAGTTGAGTATTTTATGCCCATAGTTTTGCATGGACCCTATAAGTCGAACAGTCTTGAGATGAGAAGTATCTTTAAGTCCTTGAGTTAAGTAGTTCACGCTCATAATTTCAAATGAACCCTCTGAGTTGAGAATTATTGAAATGAGTAGTATCATTGAAGTTCTTGAGTTCCAAATATTGAGTTTAATCTATGGATATTGAACCTCTTGAATTGAGTTGTTCCGACCATAATTCGGCATGAACCATATTTTAAGAAGTCTTTTACAAATATTTTAACTTCACTTTAAGACTTAAGTTTTGAGTTGGTTACAGAGTAAAAGTAAATTTCATTTCTTTAATGATTAAACGGGGTCTAAGTATTCCCAAGAGTTAAAATATTTTCACATTTGAGCAAGAAAGGAAACACTATTTTTCAAGAGAGATTTTAAGCTAAGTTTTGAGTAATTATCTCAAACCAAAGAAAGAGTTTTGTTTTTAAAAATATATGAGTTGAGTATATTTTGAGAGTAGTATTTAGCACCGGTATGGGGTCTCGAGTTCATAATCACTCGAGTCTCCATAAACCATGTAGTAATCACGAGCAGAAAAGGATCAATACTTTTTAGATAATTCCTTAGTGATTTTTAGCATAGACTAGTGGATCCACTTAGTTAAGGAATTCAATATGAAAACAAAGTATAGTACAGTTCTGGCGGCATGGACAAGATGTTTTATCATCACTTAGGCTCAGAGTGATGGTTATCGGTTAGCGAAACTACCACATAGTTATATTGTATTATTAAATACTTATTTAGTATTATTGTATTTTTTAATACATTGAGTTTCTATCTACATTCTTACAACTTTCCACATAGATTGCATCTTTTACTACTGTTTTATCCGTGAGTATCATGAGTTGAGTATCTTGAGTTGAGTATTTTAAGTTAATTTGTGCTTCATTGTGTCGAGTACCTTATTGTTAAGTTTGACTGAATAGAGAACCTTATTGATGAGTTGAGTATCTTATCCATGAGTACTTCTGAGTTTAGTATGTTTGATTAGTTTTGAGTACCCTTAAGTATTCTTTGAGCTGAGTTGAACCATTTTTCTTTGTGTTGAGTTGAGTTGAGAAAGGTAAGTATATTTCCTTTTTATTAAGTTTTAGCTTATGTTTATGCTTTAGAGTTCCCCTTACATACTCGTACATTTCATGTGCGTAGTCATTTGTCTTTCATCCTTTCATGATGCAGATTTAGGTATTCAGGATCATCAACAGGAGCTTCGTTGATACCACATGGAGTTGAAGTTAGATATTATGAGCCTCCTTGCTTCCGAAAAGTTCCACTTTTAATTTCAGTTATTTCAATTTTTAGAAGGTTGTGAGTCTTGTCCCGACTTCCCTATTTCTCATTTAGATGCATCATATATAGAAAATGGAGTTTCAGAAGTCTTTTCATTTATTTTGTTATATGTTTTAAAGATTTAAGTTGCTTATTTTCGGGCGAGTTGAATTGATTATTTTATTCATAGCATTCTTTTGATTGAAATCTTTGTATTTACGTTTTCATGAATTTTTGTTCAATTTTTAAACTTTGTATGCTTGATTTAATATTCCGTTTGTAGTCTTCCAGGATGAGGGTTCACTTTGGGACTAGAAATAGTTCTCAAGTGTCGGTCATGTTCAGGGTGCAGGCTCATGTGGTAATAGTTGCTTTTGTTTTGGTAAGAGTGGTCACAAGATAAGGTATTGACCATCACGTTCTACTAAGGCTTAATATGGTTGGAAAACTACACCTAGCGTTTTGGGTTTAAGTGCTCCAATGTATAATCAATTCTATGCTCTTCAAAATTGACATGATCAAGAGGGTTCTCCCAATTTGGTTACCGGTATGTTGTAAGTCTTTCATCTTAATACTATTATTTACTTGATCTTGTCGTTGCTTTGTAATTTTTAATGCCATTTGTGGCTAGGAGATTTGATGTATCTCCGGATGTGTTGTTAGACGCTTTTTTTGTATCTAATCCTATCGGTGAATCTATTGTGGCTAACAAAGTCTATAGAAATTTTCATGTCTCCTTATCCCATAGAGTCACTTATGTTGATCTTGTAGAGCTTGAAATGTTAAATTTTAATGTTATTATTGGTATGGATTGACTCCATTTTTGTTCCGCTTTTGTTGATTGTAGAACTCAAGTGGTTAAGTTTTAGTCTCAAAATAAGCTCATTCTAGAGTGGGAAAAGTAAAATTCTATGCCTAAGGGTGACGTTGTTTCTCGTCTTAAATCCAGAAAAATAATTTCTAAGGGTTTCATATATCATCTTGTTCTGTTTAAGGATACATATTCTAAAATATCTAAACTTGAGTTGTTCCCTGTTGTAAATGAGTTTCTGAAAGTATTTCATGATGGTCTACCCAGTGTTTCTCTCGAAAGGGAAATAGAATTTAGTCTTAACCTTCTCCCAAATATGAAACCTATCGCTATTTCTCCCTACCATATGGCTTTGGAAGAACTTAAGGAATTAAAGAAGTAATTGAAAGAATATTTTGATAAGGATTTCATCCGATTGACTATAATCCAGTTTTGTTTGTTCGTAAAAAAGATGATTCACTTTGCATGTGTATTGACTAACGGCAATTGAAAAAGGTTACTATTAATAATAAGTATACTTTTTCGAGGATAGATGACTTTTTTGATAAATTGATGATGTTAGTATCACAGTTGTGTTTGCACAAATTGATCATCCGGAACATGAACTTATTTATTCTCTTTATGTAGAAATGGAACTTTGTTGGACGAACAACGCACAACAAATATATACAAAATGCATTCCAAATAGTACTATAAAATTAATTGTGGCTTATTAACAAATACACACGTCTATTGTACGTGTCCTTTCTATCCTAAACTTGAATTTACTTATTCTCTTTATTTAACCTAATTATATTTTTGAGATTTATTTAATTCGTGATTTTCTTTGTGTTTCTTATTTGCCTCAATTGTGACGAATTCTTCTTCCTTCATTGGTTATTTAATGCATGCAAGTATTGCTAATTGAATTTGATGGACATTTGTATCAACTTTCGGTTCGTTTGGATAGTTGGATTTTTTACATACATATTTGTTTGTGCTTGATTTACGGGTTCTTTCCACTTTCAATTTTTTCGACAAAGTTTATGCATATGTTTAATTTTATAATCGAATTTCCCCGGGTATCTTCAAGCTAAGCAATTAAGAAGAAGTCTGGATATATGTTACGCATTTCGAATTTCGAGATCTAAATAAGTTTATCCGTAGATCAACTTCATGATTTTTTTTTATCGTGTTCGTGGAAGAGAAAACTAAATCCTAATTAAGTCATAACATTATATCTGCCTATTTTAAACATATTACCATTACAATCTAAATTATACTTATTTAATAATCAATTTCTTAAATGTGATTTACTTTTGGGTACAATGTTTCTTAAAGAAAGAAATTTATATTGAATTATTTGTATTTGAAACAATTCCTGGATATTTATATAATTATAAATTATGTATCTCATTAATGAATAATATATGCAAATATAAAAAAATTATTTATTTTGAAATATAAAAAGTTATCATTTTTTAAGAAAAATTATTTAAAAAACATCACATAAATTGATACAAAATGAATATTTTATAGTTTAAGAATTGTACTAATTGTTACTTCTTTTATATTTTTGTTTAAACAATTTGTTTTTCTCTCTAATATATATGTTTGGTCTCTTTCTTTGTAGACTTTCTAATTAATGAATAATATATGAAAATATAAAAAATTATTTATTTTCTAAATATAAAATGATATCATTCTTTTTAAGATAAACTTAAAGAAAATACATTGCATAAACTGATTCAGAAGGAATATTTTTTAATTTAAGAAATGTACTAACTGTTATTTCTTTTATTTTTTTGTTTGAACAATTTATTTTTCTCCCTAATATGTATGTTTAGTCTCTTTTTTTATAGACTTTCTAATTAATGAAAGTATAAAAATTTAATTATTTCTAAATATAGAAAGATATCATTCTTTTTAAGACAAACTAATTAAGAAAATACATCACATAAACTGATACAAATGGAATTTTTTTTGTAGTAACTTTTTTTTTATTTGAACAATTTGTTTTTCTCCCTAATATGTATGTTTGATCTCTTTTTTTTCTCAGAGTTTCACTTTTATGAATTAAAATTAATTAAACTACTATATTTAGTCAAAAGAGAAAAAAAATATCATCATATATTAATGCTATAAATTGGAGTCACATCAACACAGAAGAAAAACACACACAATAAAAAAAATATGTCTAGCCCATTATCTGATGTCTTAATACTTTGTTTTGTAATTAGTTTATTCTCAACTTCTGTTAATTCATTAATCTTGTTTGACTACAACGTAATCATCGTTAATGTTGCTTCATCAAAAGTGGATGTGAAATGCACTTTGAGAGGACAAGGTCTTGGTGATCATCCAATGAATCCGAGAGATTCATATAATATTGATGTTCCTATAGTTGTCAAAGGTGACAATCATGTCTTTTGTGACTTTAATGTTTTAACAGGTAATAAACGACATGGACATTTTGAGATTTTTGACTATGATAGAGATAAAAATACTTGTGAAGGTACTAGTAATTGTCATTGGGAGATACAGGATGGAGGGTTGTGTTTTATTGTTGGGACCAAGTGTAATTTGTTCTTCAAATGGCAATAATTAATAAGTTGATTCATATATTTCACTATTGAGATATGAGAGTATTGATATTTCAATATATATAAAGTCATGTTTATAATATTTTATATTTTTTATTTCACTTTCTTCTTTACTATTATTGTTTCTTTTCTTAAATTTTTTATTGAAATGCTTTATTTGAGTTGAGAATGTGTATAGAATAACCTCTCTACCTTCTCATGATAAGAGCAAGATCTACGTACATTCGTAGAATCAGATCAAATGTGTTATTTTTGTTGTACTCAGATAAGTCATTAAAAAAGTCAAAATTGATGACTTATATTGTCTTTGATGAATCAAGTATTATTATAAGATTACGATGCTTTGAGATGATAGATGCGGATTCAGATTTTAAACAAAAAAAAAATTTACATTTCAAAGTTTGCGACATTGAGTAACAAGTATAGAAATTGAGGACATATATAAAAGTAAACGAACATTTATTTAATTATCATATGTGAATATAAATATTATTATTACGAAGCCAGGCGTTCAATTTATTTGAATAGTTCAACTTAACATATCAACCTTCAATGCAAAATACATGATACCAAGTGCTTCAATATAAACAATTTTTACTGGATTTCTTATCCGATACACACATTAAATTCAATTAATTTGAATTCATATTGCAATAAGAAGTTGAACAAGTTTTAGAGACTTCTATATAACAAAACATTTGGGATAAGAATAATCATGTCAAACTTGTTATTTTGGATTCAACATAGTCGATCTTTTATATATTGTTCAATCGGTTAACTTTATTTTTTTGTCGACCTACTACATGGTACATTTAAATTTGAATGAGATATTATTTGCAGTGGTGGAAAAGAAATTTTCTAGGAGTTCTATATAAAACTTGAAAATACATTTTATGTTGAATTGTTTTGAATTTTTATTCTTTTATATATAGCTTAATCTGTAAGCTTGACTTTTTTTTCTCGACCTCTTACAGGGTACATTTAAATTCGAATGAGATATTATGTGCAATAGTGAGAAAAAAATTCAAGGGGATTCTATATAAAACTTGAAAAATACCTAAAGCTAAAAATATCAGACAAAATGTAATTAGCAAGAATTTAACTTGTGTGTTCTATGAGAATTTGAATCTCTTTTGTGATTGAGCAAAGATGTTGGATTGTGTCTTGTGAATTTATGATACCTTCCATTGGTTAATTATCAAGAGTTTTATATGAATTGTTTATAATTTTTATTTTGGTGTTTGCTTTTCTTTTTCATTGTGATATGGATAAATTTCGATTAAGATGAAATCGAACAGGACTTCTTAAAAATGGAGGTAATTTTATTAGTAAATTTTGACCTGATTTTGTCAATAGTATGTGCATCAGAACACCATTGGAAGGACTTCTCTAACACCTTGGAGTATGAAAAGATTAGTGTGGATTAACAAGAAGGTATATCAACCCTTTCTCAACCGTGAACCTTTAACTGAAGTCTAAATGGATGAAAGGGTCCACAACCCGTTTAGGAAAATGGGATGGTCGTTTAAGTAAACCAAGAAATAGGGGCCACGTGTATGACCCCCTTCAAGAACTGTGATGGGATAAATGGTCCGTGCAGGCTTCATTTTAACCCCCATTCTAAGACCTAAGCAAGTGATTCAAGTCCCAATACTACTCCTACTAAATCATACTCCTAAATCATAAATTTCCCTCCAAGTTAATTCCCAAAATCCTCTCTATAGGCTAAGGAAGAAGTGAAGCTAGGGTTTCACTTCAAGATCTTCAATCACCATCGCTATTGGGTCTTGATCACTAAGGTATGTTAGTATTCACCTATGTAGTCCTTTCCTCCTTAGGGTTCTCGAGATCCTCCTATTTTACAAGTTGGATTCTCAATTTGAAGTTAGTGTTTTTTTCAATCTTCATGGGTTCTTCTCAATTTCGATTCAATTGATTGTTTTCTCTCTTTTTCATGCATGATTTGAAGTATTTATATTATTTTGAGTTGAATTCTTATGAACCTATGCATGATCCATGATTTTAGACTATGAATGTAACATCTCAGCTTTGATCAATTTTTATGTTTTGGTTCAACTTTGAACAATCATATCTTTTAGAACGTAAAGAGTTAGGTGGACAATGAGTTATCAAATCAAAGATCTTTGAATTCTCTTTCCAATGCCACCAATTATGCTAAATTCTGAGCTCCGATAAAAAGTATGAATGTTTGAGTGAAGCCTCGCCATTTAAGGCATTCTATCCGTTTTAGGAAAGGGTATTTTGGTTTTTTCTTTTACCCACTTGTCTTAGCACATTTTCCTGATCCAAATCAAGTGTTTAATCAGACTCTAAATTCCCTTTCACATTAAATACAATTTGGGGTTTTAGGGTTACGTTTACAGAAGAGGGAAAGGTCTAAGTTCAAGCGTTCACCAATAGTTGAGGAATTTCACCAAAAACATCATTCTTTCAGGGTATTTGAGGTTTTTCATAGTGATGGACTTGTTCATCCTCGCTTCAATCATGTATTCCGTTCATTAAATCATCCATGAAATCATCTATGTAAAGATTCGTGAAGAGTTCTTGAGTTTTAGCCTCATGCTTTGACTGTGGAGGTTTTGAGTTCTTCAGGTGAGGGTCTTGCAAATGAGTGTTTTTACTTAGTGGATTTTGTGTTGGATTACAATAAATTTATGTTGGGTTTATGAGCTAAAAGAGAGTTTGGAAGAATCCAATAGATTCTAGATGAGTTAGGACTTGAAATCGAGCAACAAATTTGTCAAAACTATGGGGAGGGACACAGGGAAGGGCACCACCATAGCGCCAGAACTGTCGTCCACTAGTTTAGGGCTTGACGCCGTACACTAAGAGTACGCCCCAAACACTGGCCAGTAGTTCTAGGGTTTGCGCCACGTACTACTCAGTGCGCTTTGCAGGGTCGCCTGGTCCATTTCTTTTATGTCTTTCATTTTGTCTGTGTTCTTTCAAATCATGCCCTTGTTGTCTTCTTGGTATTAACTTCTGAAGTCTTCATTAATCCTTGAGAAGGTCTACATGTCATACTCACATGTCTTTATTTACATTTTGAATTAACGTAAGCTAAGAGGAGATTTTAAAGTATTTGTTTCATAAACGCATGAGAGTTACCTATTATGACTTGATATAAGACTTGAAAGATAAGTTCATAAGTGCATGATTTGGAGACTACAAACTTGTGTAATGTTTTGAAAAGTATTTCAATAAAGTAAGAAGTCTATTCTTTGTAATGGGTGAATTGATCATAAGGTTATATAAATTATTTTGGGAGTAGTATCGAGCACTAAAATTGGGTTAGAGTTTTTTTTATAACTCAGAAGTCCCGTAAAACTACGTAGCGAGCATAAGATATTGATTTTTCATGCGAATCCTCACTGCCTATGAGAAGGACAATTTGATAGATCTATAGTCATGATATCATCCTATACCCCAACAAAGTGTAGGGTGATCCTTGCAATATGGGATAAACGTTGAATCAGTGCTAGGCTCATGGTAATAGTTATCGATTAGAGAAACTCCTCACAGTTAAAGCATATTATTTTCATGTTGCTTTCATTGTATATCTTATTGTAAATCTTACACGGTTTTTACCTCATGTTCATGCCTTGATCCAATATTGTTGTTTTCAATCATTCAAGCCACTTAATTGTTTACTCTAACCTGATCACTTACCAGTACATTCAATGTACTGACATCATTCAGCCTGCATCATATTATGAAGAAGATACTTGTGCCAAGGAATATCAACAGACGCTACGTTGAGATCACTATTCGCTCGTAGACAATAATTGGTGAGGCATTCTTGTTTTCGGGAGACTCTATTTCTTTTAGTTTAGTAGTTTTGGAGGTGTCATGGGCTTGTCCCGATATCTATGTTACATTATTAGAGGCTTCATAGATAGAAAAAAATTAGATGTTTCTTTGTTTTCTCAGGACGTTTTATTTAAAGTATGATTCATGTTAACTATTTTCAAAAACAATATCTTAAGACTTTCTTGAATATCTAAGTGTTCACCTATTTTAAGCTTCCGCATAATGTATAGGGTCATCTAAGACAGGTATCAGAGCCAAGATTAAGCTTACGAACTATGAAATATGATTTTTATGAACATAGGCATGATTTTATGAAAGAGATGTAAATTATTTGAAAAATGCTTTGAGAAAAAAGTATCAATATTGTTTTTATGAAAGGTTTTCTCACATACAAGTAAGATCATGATTGTGAAAGGTTTTCTCACATAAGGATGCATATGGTTGAAAGTTTTTCTCATCTAAGGAAAATCAAGTTTTAGGTATTATAAATAAACTGTAGTTTGGGTTAGTTACTTAATTGTGCCTTTCAATGGATGATAATATGAATATGATTAATGACTATTCAATGGGATTTTACTTAGGACCGAGTGGGCTTTTGGGGTGACAGTTTATGTTTAGGGTCTGTGGACCTTTAATAACAATCCTTAAGTCCTAGAACTATGTGTCACCATAGGATTTTGTCTCAGATAGATATTAACTACTGAATTCACTTTAGTTGTTCTTTCCCAGGCAAAGACATCTCTTTTCGATGTGGAATAAACACCAGATTTCATATTATAGCTCACATGGTCTATGTCGGTTAATGGTGAAAATCCCACAATAATGAACTAAGGTTACTTTCTAAATATCTCAAATAGTGTTTTAATTATATTAAGCTTGCATTGACCATGATTATGACTTATGTTTTAACCTTTTTATCTTATAATTAAGCTTGGTCATTGCATGTCATTTAACGTCTTTTTAGCATGATTCCATAAATCTTATGTATCAATATCATATTTAGTACATTATATTTATTAATGCATACCTATTCCTACGTTGTCTCATTAGTGTAGGGTATGCCTCTCCTACCTCTCATACTCGTGGCTAGTTGATCTCTTGGCATTCAAAGATTGGGATGTCGTCATGTATGAGGAATGAGATACTTTATAGCTTTCTTTAATCTAGTTTTTAAGTATTTGTATGTGGTGTATGGGTTACGTACAAACCACATCATTTTGATGTAATAGTTGTTTTTGTGAGACTACGTTAGACTTCCACTTTCTAAAACTCTTTTAGGATATAAAACTGTATCTTTGAAATCTTTATTTCTATTGTTCTGAATGATTATGCTAAGTGGCTTTTGTATAGTACTTTAAGGTTCTATACATCATTTTATGCCTAGGGTATACTTTGGATCGTGAAAAATTTGATATTGAGAGCACAAGGTTTAAAAAGGTCCAAGGATGTCTCACAAGCCACATCGAGTAGAGTCTTGTTAATGAATGTGAAGTGTGCCTCACTTATGAATAATAGGCTATAAGATGTTTATGAAATTTCACTTCTTTCATTATTCTAAAGTCGTTCAATGGAGTGTAACTCTATGTCTCTCTCCTATCCATAGTATGACACTTTTAAGGATATTTCCCCTTGCATAGCATACGTTATGAAGAATACGGGTGAGAATATGAACAAGAAGTTGCTAAAGTTTTGGTCGACCCTTTGGCTGAACAAGTGACTAATGCAGAGTTCGGAGCAAATTTTCATGTGTTGGATCAATCTATGAGAGCTCAAGCAATAGGGATACTATTGTCCTATGAAACCAAATACGGGTACGAAGTAAACTACAGTGAGGGACTTCACTAGAATGAATCCCCCAAAGTTTCATGGTTCTAAGGTTGAGGAAGATCCTCAAGAGTTCATTGATGAGGTGCATATGGTTTTGATTATCTTGGGAGTGACACTGGAGGAAAAGGATAAATTGATCGGTTATCAACTTAAAGATGTTGCTCAAGTATGGTTCAACCAATGGAAGGAAGCAAGGTGGTTGATATGGGTCCTCGTGATTGGGAGAAGTTTAAAACTGCTTTCCTTGGTGGGTTTTCTCCCCTTGAGATGATATAGATAAAAGTACTCGAGTTCATTAACATTCGCCAAGAAAATATTAGTGTGAAGGACTACTCTTTGAAATTCCATTAATTGTCCAAATATGTTCCTTCTACGGTTGCCTATTATAGGGAAAGGATGAGTAAGTTTTATTTGGTTGTGTCTGAAATGGTGCTTAAGGACTGTTGTACCACCACGTCATTAAGGATATTGATTTCTCATTTGATGATACATGTTAAGCGAGTTGAATAGGAAAATCTTAAGGAAAGATCTAGGGAGGGAATCAAGGAAAAAGTAGTTGTCGTAACTTTTCAGATTCAAGGTCTGATGGACATGGTAATTCAATATTAAGACAAAAAATTCTCTGGTCAAGGCTCCTCTAATACTTATATTTAAAATTTTAACAAATATAAGGTTTCTAATCCTAAGCGTCAAGAAGGAAATAATGGTGGATCTTCATTGCCTACTTGTACAAGATGTGCAAGGAAGCATAATGGTAAATGCTTAGCCAGTAAAGATGGTTTTTGTAACACCCCATAAATTTGTCGTAACATCAATCATGTTATTTTCAACGCAATTTCATTCTTAAGGTAGAAATATTAGAGTTCTTGATAGGTGTTCTTGAAGTTCATTTTATAAAACTTGTTTTGTTAAGGTTTTGATGATTTCCATCATAGGAGGTAGAGAGTATTTTAGCTAGAAAGAAAATTGTGATTAAGTGTATTGTGTAGGTAATGACCAAGTGTAGGTGTTGAATAAAAGAGCAAAAGTATTCATAAAGTGATAGATCTAAGCTCGACATATGATATGTTTGAGAGGGCCATGATGATCGTAAGGTTATAATATTTATCAAGCAATGAGGTATAGCATACTAGGCGAGCGATCTTATAAATATTCGGGTTTAGCAATGAACATTAAGCTTCAATTTGAGATGAGTATCATAATCCAAATAATGGTCACATGAGGGTGATGATGTTAGTCTTTAGATTTGATCTTGTAGAATTGACATAGATTAGGCGAGGAATAGAGATGTCTTCTGCAATGAATGTGAGCAGTACAAGTGAGAGACCCTAACCTTTAAATAAGAGCAATGAAGTGTGGCTAAGTCACTAGAGTACAAGAGCATTAAAAGTGTACCAATAGGGCATGTAATCAAAAGAGGTTAAGAGAAACACGTTAGAATGAGGTCTTAGTACCTGCTTATTGAGGGTTCGGTAGTCATGAGCTAAGTTTCTCCTGAATGTTTGAGTAAAATAGGATGTATACCAGTTAGAGATTTTGGAATAGGTCTACAACTTTCAAGTGTTAGCTTTAGACATGAGGGGGAGATGATAAGATGAGAAATCAAGTCAAGTGTTTAAGAGTAAGATAGTAATGAGTTTGGGGGATATATTCTTAGAGGTCCTTTTAGTAATGGAGTTGTTAAAGTACTAAGTTTGAATATAGTAAGAGCATACCATAAATCACAGATCTTAGTAAGAGTAACACATTCTATACCCAATCAAGCTGTCATTCAAAGACGAATAATCCTAAGGGGGATATTGTAACACCCTATATTTCTCTTTTCAAACTAATACTCAAACCATTCTTCGTAGTGAGTGCGACTTTACCAAGGAAGTAAAAATTTGTTAAGTGTTAAGGTCACTATACGTAGAACCTTGAGTGCCAAGGTTAATTAACGAGACTTTATTCGAGTCATTCCTAGGTACCTTTAAGTTTTCGGTCAAATTCAAATGACCATAACTTTCAGTACAGGATGTGTTAGGTGGACTAACGGTACCCAATGAAAGTTCTTTAAATTATACTTCCAACGCCGCGTTCACTATGTTTTTGAGTTAGGATGAGTGATATATGCCTTTTCAAGTAAGATTATCTAGTTAAGGAAAGTTACCCAAAAATAGTAAGGGGTATTTTGGTTTTTTCCTTACCCAATCAGATTTAATTATTTTTAATAATATTTTAGGGGTCTAATCCTATTAGTTTCAGATTTATAATCTTAGAATATGCATAAGGTTTTAGTTGAGAGTTGAAGAAGAGAAAAGAGGAGAGGATCAACCGTTCATCGAGATTGTTGCGTGTTGTTGCAGATTTTCGAACATGGGTTTAATCCCTAAGAGGTATGTAAGCTTACATAGTGTTGGGTTTGTTCACCCACACGCCAATCATGTTATTTTCAGCAAAACTTCATTCTTAAAGTTTAAAGATTAGAGTTCTTAATGAGTTCTTGATATGTGTTATTGAAGTTCGTCTAAAATCTTTTTTTTTGGGGTTTGATAATTTCTTGAGATATTATATAGTGTGTTTAAGGGACTTATTGATTATATTAAAGTTTAATTATGATAATAATCTAATTGAAGTGATTGGAGAAGAAATCATTCGATTCTAGGTAAGTTGGGGTGAGAAAATGAGCAAAACACTTCGTCGGGTCTTTTAGGTTGGGGACTGGAGCGTCGCGCCAGCCACACTGCCACAAAGTATGCTACGAAGTTTAGGGTCTGGCGCCCTGAGGCACTCATAGCCCTAGAGTTGCCTGCCCCGTCCAGTTTTAATAGATTGCTTCATTTGAGTTCTTTCTAAGGGTACCTTCACTCGTTTTCGATTATAACTACTCTAAGCTACTTCTAAAAACCTAGAAATCAATCATATCATGATCTTAACCTTGAACTCATAATTCATATTCAAGGTAGAGTTAAGAATTAAGTTTTGAGAATTCTTTCAAACATTGTCCATTTGACTCCTTTTGAGGAGCCTTCTACAACTTCTAGTAACTTGTTTCAAGACTCGAGAAATTAAGTATGAGGATGAAGAGAATGTATCACGATTCTACCTTGTCGTCATGATATCCTCCATATCATGAACCAAAACTCTTGAATTCATAATTCATATTCAAGAGAGAGTTAACAGTAGAAGTCAAGAAAGCCTTTGAGTTTAATTATGAATCCTTTGAGATCCATCTTTGATTTGAAACAAGTTTTGAGTAAGTAAGTAGGAGAATGAGAAGAGTCATATACATGAGTTCGATGTAATTATTAGACCTTCGAGTCGAGTGGTTCATGCCCATAAATTTCACATGGACTCCATAAATTGAGTATCATTCAGAGGAGTAGTGTCTTCAAGTTCTAAGTATTGAGTTCCTAATACCCTTTGAGGTTATATTTCTAATGATGAGACTATTACAGTTTACCCATGAATTCTTTGAGTTGAATATTTTATGCCCATAGTTTTGCATGGACCCTATAAGTCGAACAGTCTTGAGATGAGAAGTATCTTTAAGTCCTTGAGTTGCGTAGTTCACGCTCATAATTTCAAATGAACCCTCTGAGTTGAGAATTCTTGAAATGAGTAGTATCATTGAAGTTCTTGAGTTCCAAATATTGAGTTTAATCTATGGATAATGAACCTCTTGAATTGAGTTGTCCCGACCATAATTCGGCATGAACCATATTTTAAGAAGTCTTTTACAAATATTTTAACTTCGCTTTAAGACTTAAGTTTTGAGTTGGTTAAAGAGTATAAGTAAATTTCATTTCATTAATGATTAAACGGGGTCTAAGTATTCCCAAGAGTTAAAATATTTTTCACATTTGAGCAAGAAAGAAAACACTATTTTTCAAGAGAGATTTTAAGCTAAGTTTTGAGTAATTATCTCAAACCAAAGAAAGAGTTTTGTTTTTAAAAATATATGAGTTGAGTATATTTTGAGAGTAGTATTTAGCACCGATATGGGGTCTCGAGTTCATAATCACTCGAGTCTCCATAAACCATGTAGTAATCACAAGTAGAAAAGGATCAATACTTTTTAGATGATTCCTTAGTGATTTTTAGCATAGACTAGTGGATCCACTTAGTTAAGGGATTCGATATGAAAACAAAGTATAGTACAGTTCTGGCGGCATGGACACAATGTTTTATCATCACTTAGGCTCAGAGTGATGGTTATCGGTTAGCGAAACTACCACATAGTTATATTGTATTATTAAATACTTATTTAGTATTATTGTATTTTTAATACATTGAGTTTCTATCTACAATCTTACAACTTTCCACATAGATTGCATCTTTTACTATTGTTTTATCCGTGAGTATCATGAGTTGAGTATCTTGAGTTGAGTATTTTAAGTTAATTTGTGCTTCATAGTGTCGAGTACCTTATTGTTAAGTTTGACTGAATTAAGAACCATATTGATGAGATGAGTATCTTATCTATGAGTACTTCTGAGTTTAGTATGTTTGATTAGTTTTGAGTACCCTTAAGTATTCTTTGAGCTGACTTGAACCATTTTTCTTTGTGTTGAGTTGAGTTGAGAAAGGTAAGTATATTTCCTTTTTATTAAGTTCAATCTTATGTTTATGCTTTAGAGTTCCCCTTACATACTCGTACATTCCATGTGCATAGTCATTTGTCTTGCATCCTTTCATGATGCAGATTTAGGTATTCAGGATCATCAACAGGAGCTTCGTTGATACCACATGGAGTTGGAGTTAGATATTATGAGCCTCCTTGCTTCCGAAGGGTTCCACTTTTAATTTCAGTTATATCAATTGTTAGAAGGTTGTGAGTCTTGTCCCGACTTCCCTCTTTCTCATTTAGATGCATCATATATAGACAATAAAGTTTCAGAAGTCTTTTCATATATTTCGTTATAGGTTTTAAAGATTTAAGTTTCTTATTTTTGGGGAGAGTTGAATTGATTATTTTATTCAGAGCATTCTTTTGATTGAAATCTTTGTATTTACGTTTTCATGAATTTTTATTCAATTTTTAAACTTTGTATGCTTGATATAGTATTCCGTTTGTAGTCTTCCAGGATGAGGGTTCACTTTGGGACTAGAAATAGTTCTCAAGTGTCGGTCATATTCAGGGTGTAGGCTCATGTGGTGATAGTTGGTTTTGTTTTGGTAAGAGTGGTCACAAGATAAGGTATTGACCATCCCAATCTACTAAGAATTAATATGGTTGGAACACTACACCTAGCGTTTTGGGTTTAAGTGATCCAAAGTATAATCAATTCTATGCTCTTCAAAATTGACATGATCAAGAGGGTTCTCCCGATTTGGTTACCGGTATGTTGTAAGTCTTTCATCTTGATACTATTACTTACTTGATGTTTTCGTTGCTTTGTATTTTTTAATGCCATTTGTGGCTAGGAGATTTGATGTATCTCCAGATATGTTGTTAGACGCTTTTTCTGTATCTAATCCTATCGGTGAATCTATTGTGGCTAACAGAGTCTATAGAAATTTTCATGTCTCCTTATCCCATAGAGTCACTTATGTTGATCTTGTAGAGCTTGAAATGTTGAATTTTAATGGTATTATTGGTATGGATTGACTCCATTCTTGTTCTGCTTTTGTTGATTGTAGAACTCAAGTGGTTAAGTATTAGTCTTAAAATAAGCTCATTCTAGAGTGGGAAAAGCAAAATTCCATGCCTAAGGGTAACGTTGTTTCTCGTCTTAAATCCAGAAAAATAGTTTCTAAGGGTTTCAGATATCATCTTGTTTGGTTTAAGGATACATATTCTAAAATACCTAAACTTTAGTTGTTCCCTGTTGTAAATGAGTTTCCGAAAGTATTTCATGATGGTCTACCCACTGTTTCTCTCGAAAGGGAAATAGAATTTAGTATTAACCTTCTCCCAAATATGAAACTTGTCGCTATTTCTCCCTACCATATGGCTTTGGAAGAAATTAAGTAATTAAAGAAGTAATTGAAAGAATATTTTGATAAGGATTTCATCCGATTGACTATGCTCCAATTTTGTTTGTTCGTAAAAAAGATGATTCACTTTGCATGTGTATTGACTAATGGCAATTGAAAAAGGTTACTATTAATAATAAGTATACTTTTTCGAGGATAGGTGACTTTTTTGATGAACTCCAAGGAGCAATTTACTTCTCTAAGATAAACCCTCAATCGGGTTATCACCAATTCAAGGTGAAAGAAGGTGACATTCCAAAGATAGTTTTTTGAACTTAGTATTGATCATTATGAGTTTTTGGTTTAATTTGACTAACACTCTGGCCGTATTCTTTAAATTGATTAATAAAGATTAGATAATATCTTAATATGTTTGTGATTGTGTTTATCTATGACCTCGTGATTTACTCATGAAGTGGGGATGAACATATCGATCATTGGAGGATTTTATAGCAAGTACTTAAGGACCGATAACTATTTGAAAAGCTTAGTAAATTCAATTTTTTGTTTAATTCATGGCTTTTCATGGTCACGTTAGTTCTGGTAAGGGTGTTGAGGTAGATCCTAAGAAAACGTATGTGGTTAAGAGTTATCCTAGACCTCTATATCCTTCGGATATTCCATGCTTCTTGGATTTGGATGGAACATAATGAAAGTTTGTGGAAGAGTTTCTTCGATTGCCTCTTCATTGACTTCATTTACCCAAAAAGGTAAAGTCTTATGGTCGGAAGTGTGTGAAAATAGTATCCAAGAGTTAAAATATATCTTACCTCCGCTTTGGTGTTCACTTCACTGGATGGTCCTATGCGTTTATTGTCTATTGTGATGCTTCAAGGATTGGATTATGGTGTGTTCTTATGAAAAAATTGAAATTAATTGTTTATGCTTTCGACATTTTAAGGTTCATGGAATGAACTATCCTACCCATGATTTGGAACTAGTGACAATTGTTTTTGCCTTAAAGAGTTGGAGGCATTACTCATATGGTGTCCATGTTGATGTATTTATCGACCACAAAAGTTAGCAATTATGTGTTCAAGCAAAAGGATCGAAATGTTCGTCAATATAGATGGCTAGAACTCTTGAATAACTATGATAAGAGTGTCCTTTATCGCCCAGGAAAAACCAATATGACGGTCGATGCCCTAAGTTTGGTTTCTATGAGTAGTGTTGCACATGTGTAATATGATAAAAGGAATTGGTTCGTGATGTTCATAGACTAGCTTGGATAGGTGTTCATTTGGTAGATTTTGTTGAGATTGGTGTTGTTTTTCAAAATAATTCAACATCATCTTTTATGTCGTATGTGAAAGCCAATCAAGGTTTTGGTCTGATATTTGTTGAGTTGAAGGAAGCAGTGTTTAAAAGTCTATTGAGTATTTCTCCTAAGTGGGAGATGTTGTGCTTTGATTTCAAGGTTATTTGTGTGTTTTCACTACTGGTAACTTGATAGAAAAATTTTATCAAAATCCATAGTTGTCAGTATTTCATTCACCCGGAGCCATCAAAATGTACTGTAACTTGTGGGAGTTCTATTGGTAAAATAGGATGAAGAGGGATATTGCAGAATTTGTGGCTTAGTTCTTAATTACCAACATGTTGTAAAAGTTGACCATCAAAATCCAGAAGGTTTGTCCCAAGATATTAGTATACCTACTTGGAAGTTTTGTCTTTTTTTCAATAAATTTGATGATGTTAGTATCACAGTTGTGTTTGCACAAATTGATCATCCGGAACTTGAACTTACTTATTCTCTTTATGTAGAAATGGAACTTTGTTGGACGAACAACGCACAACAAATATGTACAAAATGCATTCCAAATAGTACTATAAAATTAATTGTGGCTTATTAACAAATACGCACGTCTATTGTACGTGTCCTTTCTATCCTAAACTTGAATTTACTTATTCTCTTTATTTAACCTAATTATATTTTTGAGATTTATTTAATTCGTGATTTTCTTTGTGTTTCTTATTTGCCTCAATTGTGATGAATTCTTCTTCCTTCATTGTTTATTTAATGCATGCAAGTATTGCTAATTGAATTTGATGGACATTTGTATCAACTTTCGGTTCGTTTGGATACTTGGATTTTTTACATACATATTTGTTTGTGTTTGATTTACCGGTTCTTTCCACTTTCAATTTTTTCGACAAAGTTTATGCATATGTTTAATTTTATAATCAAATTTCCCCGGGTATCTTCAAGCTAAGCAATTAAGAAGAAATCTGGATATATGTTACGCATTTCGAATTTCGAGATTTAAATAAGTTTATCCGTTGATCAACTTCATGATTATTTTTTTATCGTGATCGTGGAAGAGAGAACTAAATCCTAATTAAGTCAGAACATTATATCTGCCTATTATAAACATATTACCATTACAATCTAAATTATACTTATTTAATAATCAATTTCTTAAATGTGATTTACTTTTGGGTACAATGTTTCTTAAAGAAAGAAATTTATATTGAATTATTTGTATTTGAAATAGTTCCTGGATATTTATATAATTATAAATTATGTATCTCATTAATGAATAATATATGCAAATATAAAAAAATTAATTATTTTGAAATATAAAAAGTTATCATTTTTTAAGAAAAATTATTTCAAAAACATCACATAAATTAATACAAAATGAATATTTTATAGTTTAAGAATTGTACTTACTGTTACTTCTTTTATATTTTTGTTTGAACAATTTGTTTTTCTCCCTAATATATATGTTTGGTCTCTTTCTTTGTAGACTTTCTAATCAATGAATAATATATGAAAATATAAAAAATTATTTATTTTCTAAATATAAAATGATATCATTCTTTTTAAGATAAACTTAAAGAAAATACATTGCATAAACTGATTCAGAAGGAATATTTTTTAATTTAAGAAATGTACTAACTGTTATTTCTTTTATTTTTTTGTTTGAACAATTTATTTTTCTCCCTAATATGTATGTTTAGTCTCTTTTTTTATAGACTTTCTAATTAATGAAAGTATAAAAATTTAATTATTTCTAAATATAGAAAGATATCATTCTTTTTAAGACAAACTAATTAAGAAAATACATCACATAAACTGATACAAATGGAATTTTTTTTGTAGTAACTTTTTTTTTATTTGAACAATTTGTTTTTCTCCCTAATATGTATGTTTGATCTCTTTTTTTTCTTAGAATTTCGGTTTTATGAATTAAAATTAATTAAACTACTATATTTAGTCAAAAGAGAAAAAAATATCATTACATATTAATGCTATAAATTGGAGTCAGATCAACACAGAAGAAAAACGCACACAATAAAAAAAAATATGTCTAGCCCATTGTCTCAAGTCTTAATACTTTGTTTTGTAATTAGTTTATTCTCAACTTCTGTTAATTCATTAATCTTGTTTGACTACAATGTAATCATCGTTAATGTTGCTTCATCAAAAGTGGATGTGAAATGCACTTTGAGAGGACAGGGTCTTGGTGATCATCCAATGAATCCAAGAGATTCATATAATATTGATGTTCCTATAGTTGTCAAAGGTGACAATCGTGTCTTTTGTGACTTTAATGTTTTAACAGGTACTAAACGACATGGACATTTTGAGATTTTTGACTATGATAGAGATAAAAATACTTGTGAAGGTACTAGTAATTGTCATTGGGAGATACAGGATGGAGGGTTGTGTTTTATTGTTGGGACCAATTGTAATTTGTTCTTCAAGTGGCAATAATTAATAAGTTGATTCATATATTTCACTATTGAGATATAAGAGTATTGATATTTTAATATATATAAAGTCATGTTTATAATATTTTATATTTTTTTTATTTCACTTTCTTCTTTACTATTATTGTATCTTTTCTTAAAATTTTTATTGAAATGCTTCATTTGAGTTGAGAATGTGTATTGAATAACCTCTCTACCTTCTCATGATAAGAGCAAGATCTACGTACATTCGTAGAATCAGATCAAATGTGTTATTTTTGTTGTATTCAGATAAATCATTAAAAAAAGTCAAAATTGATGACTTATATTGTCTTTGATGAATCAAGTATTATTATTACGATGCTTTGAGATGATAGATGCGGATTTAGAATTTAAACAAAAATAAGTTTAAATTTCAAAGTTTTCGACATTGAGTAACAAGTATAGAAATTGAGGACATATTTAAAAGTAAACGAACATTTATTTAATTATCATATGTGAATATAAAGATTATTATTATGATGCCAGGCGTTCAATTTATTTGAATAGTTCAACTTAACATATCAACCTTCAATGCAAAATACATGATTTCTTATCCGATACACACATTAAATTCGATTAATTTGAATTCATATTGCAATAAGAAGTTGAACAAGTTTTAGAGACTTCTATATAACAAAACATTTGGGATAAGAATAATCATGTCAAACTTGTCATTTTGGATTCAACATAGTCGATCTTTTATATATTGTTCAATCGGTTAACTTTATGTTTTTGTCGACCTACTACATGGTACATTTAAATTTAAATGAGATATTATGTGCAGTGGTGGAAAAGAAATTTTCTAGGAGTTCTATATAAAACTTGAAAATACATTTTATGTTGAATTGTTTTGAATTTTTATTCTTTTATATATAGCTTAATCTGTAAACTTGACTTTTTTTTCTCGACCTCTTACAGGGTACATTTAAATTTGAATGAGATATTATGTGCAATAGTGAGATAAAAATTCAAGGGGATTCTATATAAAACTTGAAAAATACCTAAAGCTAAAAATATCAGACAAAATGTAATTAGCAAGAATTTAACTTGTGTCTTCTATGAAAATTTGAATATCTTTTGTGATTGAGCTAAGATGTTGGATTGTGTCTTGTGAATTTATGATACATTCCATTGGTTAATTATCAAGAGTTTTATATGAATTGTTTTTAATTTTTATTTTTGGGTTTGCTTTTCTTTTTCATTGTGATATGGATAAATTTCGATTAAGATGAAATTGAACAGGCCTTCTTAAAAATGGAGATAATTTTATTAGTAAATTTTGACCTGATTTTGTCAATAGTATGTGCACCAGAACACCATTGGAAGGACTTCTGTAACTCCTTGGAGTTTGAAAAGAGTAGTGTGGGTTAACAAGAAGGTCTATCAACCCTTTCTCAACCGTGAACCTTTAACTGAAGTCTAAATGGATGAAAGGGTCCACAACCCGTTTAGGAAAATGGGATGGTCGTTTAAGTAAACCGAGAAATAGAGGCCACGTCTATGATCCCCTTCAAGAACTGTGAAGGGATAAATGGTCCGTGCAGGCTTCATTTTAATCCCCATTCTAAGACCAAAGCAAGTGATTCAAGTCCCAAAACTACCCCTACTAAATCATACTCCTAAATCATAAATTTCCCTCCAAGTTCATCCCCAAAATCCTCTCTATAGGCTAAGGAAGAAGTGAAGCTAGGGTTTCACTTCAAGATCTTCAATCACCATCACTATTGGGTCTTGATCACTAAGGTATGTTAGTATTCACCTATATAGTCATTTCCTCCTTAGGGTTCTCGAGGTCCTCCTATTTTACAAGTTGGATTCTCAATTTGAAGTTAGTGTTTTTTTCAATCTTCATGGGTTCTTCTCAATTTCGATTCAATTGATTGTTTTCTCTCTTTTTCATGCATGATTTGAAGTATTTATATTATTTTGAGTTGAATTCATATGAACCTATGCATGATCCATGATTTTATACTATGAATGTAACACCTCAGCTTTGATGAATTTTTAAGTTTTGGTTCAACTTTAAACAATCATATCTTTTAGAGCGTAAAGAGTTAGGTGGACAATGAGTTATCAAATCAAAGGTCCTTAAATTCTCTTTCCAGTGCCACCAATTATGCTAAATTCTGAGCTTCGATAAAAAGTATGGATGTTTGAGTGAAGCCTCGCCATTTAAGGCATTCTATCCGTTTTAGGAAAGGCTATTTTGTTTTTTTCTTTTCCCCACTTGTCTTAGCACATTTTCCTTATCCAAATCAAGTGTTTAATCAGACTCTAAATTCCCTATTCACATTAAAAACAATTTGGGGTTTAAGGGTTAAGTTTACAGAAGAGGGAAAGGGCTAAGTTCAAGCGTTCACCAATAGTTGAGGAATTTCACCAAAAACATCATTCTTTCCGGGTATGTGAGGTTTTTCATAGTGATGGACTTGTTCATCCTCGCTTCAATCATGTATTCCGTTCATTAAATCATCCATGAAATCATCTATGTAAAGATTCGTGAAGAGTTCTTGAGTTTTAGCCTCATTCTTTGACTATGGAGGTTTTGAGTTCTTCAGGTGAGGGTCTTGCAAATGAGTGTTTTTACTTAGTGGATTTTATGTTGGATTACAATAAATTTATGTTGGGTTTATGAGTTAAAAGAAAGTTTGGAAGAATCTAATAGGTTCTAGATGAGTTAGGACTTGAAATCGAGCAACAAATTTGTCAAAAATATGGGGAGGGACATAGGGCAGCGCACCACCATAGCGCCAGAACTATCGTCCACTAGTTTAGGGCTTGACGCCGTGCACTAAGAGTACGCCCCAAGCACTGGCCAGTAGTTCTGGGGTTTGCGCCACGTACTACTCAGTGCGCTTTGCAGGGTCGCCTGGTCCATTTCTTTTATGTCTTTCATTATGTCTATGATCTTTCAAATCATGCCCTTGTTGTCTTCTTGGTATTAACTTCTGAAGTCTTCATTAATCCTTGAGAAGGTCTACATGTCATACTCACATGTCTTTATTTACATTTTGAATTAACGTAAACTAAGAGGAGATTTTAAAGTATTTGTTTCATAAACGCATGAGAGTTACCTATTATGACTTGATATTAGACTTGAAAGATAAGTTCATAAGTGCATGATTTGGAGACTAAAAACTTGTGTAATGTTTTGAAAAGTATTTCAATAAAGTAAGAAGTCTATTCTTTGTAATGGGTGAATCGATCATAAGGTTATACCAATTATTTTGGGAGTAGTATCGAGCACTGGATTGGGTTAGAGTTTTTTTTATAACTCAGAAGTCCCATAAAACTACGTAGCGGCATAAGATATTGATTTTTCATGCGAATCCTCACTGCCTATGAGAAGGAAAATTTGATAGATCCATAGTCATGATATCATCCTATACCCCAACAAAGTGTAGGGTGATCCTTGAAATATGGGATAAACGTTGTATCAATGCTAGGCTCATGGTAATAGTTATCGGTTAGACAAACTCCTCACAGTTAAAGCATATTATTTTCATGTTACTTTCATTGTATATCTTATTGTAAATCTTACACGGTTTTTGCCTCATGTTCATGTCTTGATCCAATATTGTTGTTTTCAATCATTCAAGCAAGTTAATTGTTTACTCTAACTTGATCACTTACCAGTACATTCAATGTACTGACATCATTCAGCCTGCATCATATTATGACGCAGATACATGGGTCAAGGATTATCAACAGACGCTACGTTGAGATCACTATTCGCTCGTAGACAATAATTGGTGAGGCATTCTTGTTTTTGGGAGACTCTATTTCTTTAAGTTTAGTAGTTTTGGAGGTGTCGTGGGCTTGTCCCAATATCTATATTACATTATTAGAGGCTTCATAGACAGAAAAAATTAGATGTTTCTTTGTTCTCTCAGGATGTTTTATTTAAGCTATGATTCATGTTAAATATTTTCAAAAACAATATCTTAAGACTTTCTTGAATATCTAAGTGTTCAACTATTTTAAGCTTCCGCATAATGTATAGGGTCATCTAAGACAGGTATCCAAGCCAAGATTTCTCTTGGGTATCAACAATGGTTCTTGAGTGTAGTTACGTCCAGAGTGTAGGCTCGGGCCGTGACAATGAATACATGATTTAGCTTACGAACTATGAAATATGATTTTTATGAACATAGGCATGATTTTATGAAAGAGAATTATTTGAAAAATGCTTTGAGAAAAAAGTATCAATATTGTTTTCATGAAAGGTTTTCTCACATACAAGTAAGATCATGATTGTGAAAGGTTTTCTCACATAAGGATGCATATGGTTGAAAGTTTTTCTCATCTAAGGTAAATCAAGTTTTAGGAGTTATTATAAATAAACTGTAGTTTGGGTTAGTTACTTAATTGTGCCTTTCAATGGATGATAATATGAATATGATTAATGACTATTCAATGGGATTTTACTTAGGACCGAGTGGGCTTTCGGGGTGACAGTTTATGTTTAGGGTCCGTGGACCTTTAGTAACAATCCTTAAGTCCTAGAACTATGTGTCACCATAGGATTTTGTCTCAGATAGATATTAACTAGTGGATTCACTTTAGTTGTTCTTTCCTTGGCAAAGACATCTCTTTTCGATGTGGAATAAACACCAGATTTCATATTATAGCTCACATGGTCTATGTCGGTTAATGGTGAAAATCCCACAATAATGAACTAAGGTTACTTTCTAAATATCTCAAATAGTGTTTTAATGATATTAAGCTTGCATTGACCATGATTATGACTTATGTTTTAACCTGTTTATCTTATAATTAAGCTTGGTCATTGCATGTCATTTAAAGTCTTTTTAGCATGATTTCATAAATCTTATGTATCAATATCATATTTAGTGCATTATATTTATTAATGCATACCTATTCCTACATTGTCTTATTAGTATAGGTTATGCCTCTCTTACCTCTCATACTCGTGGCTAGTTGATCTCTTGGCATTCAAAGATTGGGATGTCGTCATGTATGAGGAATGAGATACTTTATAGCTTTCTTTAATCTAGTTTTTAAGTATTTGCATGTGGTGTATGGGTTACGTACAAACCACATCATTTTGATGTAATAGTTGTTTTTGTGAGACTACGTTAGACTTCCACTTTCTAAAACTCTTTTAGGATATAAAATTGTATCTTTGAAATCTTTATTTCTATTGTTCTGTATGATTATGCTAAGTGGCTTTTGTATAGTACTTGAAGGTTCTATACGTCATGTTTCTATTGAGAGCACAAGGTTTAAAAAGGTCCAAGGATGTCTCACAAGCCACATCGAGTAGAGTCTTGTTAACAAAAGTGAACTGTGCCTCACCTATGAATAATAGGCTATAAGATGTTTATGAAATTTCACTTCTTTCATTATTCTAAAGTCGTGCAAGAGAGTGTAACTCTATGTCTCTCTCCTAATCCTTTGTATGACGCTTTTAAGGATATTTCCCCTTGCATAGCATACGTTATGAAGAATACGGGTGAGAATATGAACAAGAAGTTGCTAAAGTTTTGGTCGACCCTTTGGCTGAACAAGTGACTAATGCAGAGTTCTGAGCCAATTTTCATGTGTTTGATCAATCTATGAGAGCTCAAGCCAATAGGGATACTATTGTCCTGTCAAACCAAATATGGGTACGAAGTAAACTAGAGTGAGGGACTTCACTAGAATGAATCCCCCAAAGTTTCATGGTTCTAAGGTTGAGGAAGATCCTCAAGAGTTCATTGATGAGGTGCATATGGTTTTGATTATCATGGGAGTGACACTGGAGGAAAAGGAAAAATTGGTCTCTTATCAACTTAAAGGTGTTGCTCAAGTTTGGTTCAACCAATAGAAGGAAGCAAGGTGGTTGATATAGGTCCTTGTGATTGGGAGAAGTTTAAAACTGCTTTCCTTGGTGGATTTTTTCCCCTTGAGATGATATACATAAAAGTACTTGAGTTCATTAACATTAGCCAAGAAAATATTAGTGTGAAGGACTACTCTTTGAAATTCCATTAATTGTCCAAATATGTTCCTTCTACGGTTGCCTATTCTAGGGAAAGGATGAGTAAGTTTTATTCAGTTGTGTCTGAAATGGTGCTTAAGGACTGTCGTACCACCAGGTCATTAAGGATATTGATTTCTCATTTGATGATACATGTTAAGCGAGTTGAATAGGAAAATCTTAACGAAAGATCTAGGGAGGGAATCAAGGAAAAAATAGTTGTCGTGACTTTTCAGATTCAAGGTCTGATGGACATGGTAATTCAATATTAAGACAAAAAATTCTCTAGTCAAGGCTCCTCTAATACTTATATTTAAAATTTTAACAAATATAAGGTTTCTAATCCTAAGCCTCAAGAAGGAAATAATGGTGGATTTTCAGTGCCTACTTGTACAAGATGTGCAAGGAAGCATAATGGTAAATGCTTAGCCAGTAAAGATGGTCTTTGTAACACCCCATAAATTTGTCGTAACATAAAACATGTTATTTTCAGCGCAATTTCATTCTTAAGGTAGGAATATTAGAGTTCTTGATGAGTTCTTGATAGGTGTTCTTGAAATTCATTTAATAAAACTTGTTTTGTTAAGGTTTTGATGATTTCCACCATAGGAGGTAGAGAGTATTTTAGTTAAAAAGAAAATTGTGATTAAGTGTATTGTGTAGGTAATGACCAAGTGTAAGTGTTGAATAAAAGAGCAAAAGTATTCATAAAGTGATAGATCTAAGCTCGACATATGATATGTTTGAGAGGGCCATGATAATCGTAAGGTTATAATATTGATCAAGCAATGAGGTATAGCATATTAGGCGAGCGATCGTATTAATATTCGGGTTTAGCAATTAACATTAAGCTTCAATTTGAGATGAGTATCATAATCCAAATAATGGTAACATTAGGGTGATGATGTTAGTCTTTAGATTTGATCTTGTAGACTTGACATAGATTAGGCGAGGAATCGAGATGTCTTATGCAATGAATGTGAGCAGTACAAGTGAGAGACCCTAACCTTTAAATAAGAGTAATGAAGTGTGGCTAAGTCACTAGAGTACAAGAGCATTAAAAGTGTACCAATAGGGCATGTAATCAAAAGAGGTTAAGAGAAACACGTTAGAATGAGGTCTTAGTACCTGCTTATTGAGAGTTCGGTAGTCATGAGCTAAGTTTCTCCTGAATGTTTGAGTAAAATAGGATGTATACCAGTTAGAGATGTTGGAATAGGTCCACAACTTTCAAGTGTTAGCTTTAGACGTGAGGGGGAGATGATAAGATGAGAAATCAAGTCAAGTGTTTAAGAGTAAGATAGTAAAGAATTTGGGGGATATATTTTTAGAGGTCCTTTTAGTAATGGAGTTGTTAAAGTACTAAGTTTGAATATAGTAAGAGCATACCATAAAGCACAGATCTTAGTAAGAGTAACACATTCCATACCCAATCAAGCTGTCATTCAAAGACGAATAATCCTAAGGGGGGTTATTGTAACACCCCATATTTCTCTTTTCAAACTAATACTCAAACCATTCTTCGTAGTGAGTGCGACTTTACCAAGGAAGTAAAAATTTGTTAAGTGTTAAGGTCACTATACGTAGAACCTTGAGTGCCAAGGTTAATTAACGAGACTTTATTCGAGTCAATCCTAGGTAACTTTAAGTTTTCGGTCAAATTCAAATGACCATAAATTTCAGTAGAGGATGTGTTAGGTGGACTAACGGTACCCAATGAAAGTTCTTTAAATTATACTTCCAACCCGCGTTCACTATGTTTTTGAGTTAGGATGAGTGATATATGCCTTTTCAAGTCAGATTATCTAGTTAAGAAAAGTTACCCAAAAATAGTAAGGGGTATTTTAGTTTTTTCCTTACCCAATCAGATTTAATTATTTTTAATAATATTTTAGGGGTCTAATCCTATTAGTTTCAGATTTATAATCTTAAAATATGCATAAGGTTTTAGTTGAGAGTTGAAGAGGAGAAATGAGGAGAGGATCAACCGTTCATCGAGATTGTTGCGTGTTGTTGCAGATTTTCGACATGGGTTTAATCCCTAAGAGGTATGTAAGCTTACATAGTGTTGGGTTTGTTCACCCACACGCCAATCATGTTATTTTCAGCAAAACTTCATTCTTAAAGTTTAAAGATTAGAGTTCTTGATGAGTTCTTGATATGTGTTATTGAAGTTCGTCTAAAATCTTGTTTTTTGGGGGTTTGATAATTTCTTGAGATATTATATAGTGTGTTTAAGGGAATTATTGAGTATATTAAAGTTTAATTATGTTAATCAATCTAATTGAAGTGATTGGAGAAGAAATCATTCGATTCTAGGTAAGTTGGGGTGAGAAAACGAGCAAAACATTTCGTCGGGTCTTTAAGGTTGGGGACTGGAGCGTCGCGCCAGCCACACTGCCACAAAGTATGCTACGAAGTTTAGGGTCTGGCCCCCTGAGGCACTCATAGCCCTAGAGTTGCCTGCCACGTCCAGTTTTAATAGATTGCTTCATTTGAGTTCTTTCTAAGGGTACCTTCACTCGTTTTCGATTCTAACTACTCTAAGCTACTTCTAAAAACCTAGAAATCAATCATATCATGATCTTAACCTTGAATCATAATTCATATTCAAGGTAGAGTTAAGAATTAAGTTTGAAAATTCTTTCAAACATTCTAAGAAAGTCCATTTGACTCCTTTTGAGGATCCTTCTACAACTTCTAGTAAC
Organism: Solanum pennellii; assembly: GCF_001406875.1. NCBI lineage: Eukaryota > Viridiplantae > Streptophyta > Magnoliopsida > Solanales > Solanaceae > Solanum > Solanum pennellii. Next base: position 47,520,513 of record NC_028647.1, on the reverse strand, counting down.
TTGTTTCAAGACTCGAGAAAATAAGTATGAGGATGAAGAGAATGTATCACGATTCTACCATGTCTTCATGATATCCTCCATATCATGAACCAAAACTCTTGAATTAATAATTCATATTCAAGAGAGAGTTAACAGTAGAAGTCAAGAAAGCCTTTGAGTTTAATTATGAATCCTTTGAGATCCATCATTTATTTGAAACAAGTTTTGACTAAGTAAGTAGGAGAATGAGAAGAGTCATATACATGAGTTCGATGTAATTATTAGACCTTCGAGTCGAGTGGTTCATGCCCATAAATTTCACATGGACTCCATAAATTGAGTATCGTTGAGAGGATTAGTGCCTTCAGGTTCTAAGTATTGAGTTCCTAATACCCTTTGAGGTTATATTTCTAATGATGAGACTATTACAGTTTACCCATGAATTCTTTGAGTTGAGTATTTTATGCCCATAGTTTTGCATGGACCCTATAAGTCGAACAGTCTTGAGATGAGAAGTATCTTTAAGTCCTTGAGTTAAGTAGTTCACGCTCATAATTTCAAATGAACCCTCTAAGTTGAGAATTATTGAAATGAGTAGTATCATTGAAGTTCTTGAGTTCCAAATATTGAGTTTAATCTATGGATATTGAACCTCTTGAATTGAGTTGTCCCGACCATAATTCGGCATGAACCATATTTTAAGAAGTCTTTTACAAATATTTTAACTTCTCTTTAAGACTTAAGTTTTGAGTTGGTTAAAGAGTAAAAGCAAATTTCATTTCTTTAATGATTAAACGGAGTCTAAGTATTCCCAAGAGTTAAAATATTTTCACATTTGAGCAAGAAAGAAAACACTATTTTTCAAGAGAGATTTTAAGCTAAGTTTTGAGTAATTATCTCAAACAAAAGAAAGAGTTCTGTTTTTAAAAATATATGAGTTGAGTATATTTTGAGAGTAGTATTTATATTTTGAGAGTAGTATTTAGCACCGATATGGGGTCTCGAGTACATAATCACTCGAGTCTCCATAAACCATGTAGTAATCACGAGTAGAAAAGGATCAATACTTTTAAGATGATTCCTTAGTGATTTTTAGCATAGACTAGTGGATCCACTTAGTTAAGGGATTCGATATGAAAACAAAGTATAGTACAGTTCTGGCGGCATGGACACGATGTTTTATCATCACTTAGGCTCAGAGTGATGGTTATCGGTTAGCGAAACTACCACATAGTTATATTGTATTATTAAATACTTATTTAGTATTATTATATTTTTTAATACATTGAGTTTTTATCTACAGTCTTACAACTTTCCACATAGATTGCATCTTTTACTATTGTTTTATCCGTGAGTATCATGAGTTGCGTATCTTGAGTTGAGTATTTTAAGTTAATTTGTGCTTCATTGTGTCGAGTACCTTATTGTTAAGTTTGACTGAATTAAGAACCTTATTGATGAGTTGAGTATCTTATCTATGAGTACTTCTGAGTTTAGTATGTTAGATTAGTTTTGAGTACCCTTAAGTATTCTTTGAGCTGACTTGAACCATTTTTCTTTGTGTTGAGTTGAGTTGAGAAAGGTAAGTATATTTCCTTTTTATTAAATTCAAGCTTATGTTTATGCTTTAGAGTTCCCCTTACATACTCGTACATTCCATGTGCGTAGTCATTTGTCTTGCATCCTTTCATGATGCAGATTTAGGTATTCAGGATCATCAACAGGAGCTTCGTTGATACCACATGGAGTTGGAGTTAGATATTATGAGCCTCCTTGCTTCCGAAGGGTTCCACTTTTAATTTCAGTTATATCAATTGTTAGAAGGTTGTGAGTCTTGTCCCGACTTCCCTCTTTCTCATTTAGATGCATCATATATAGACAATAAAGTTTCAGAAGTCTTTTCATATATTTCGTTATATGTTTTAAAGATTTAAGTTTCTTATTTTGGGGAGAGTTGAATTGATTATTTTATTCAGAGCATTCTTTTGATTAAATCTTTGTATTTACGTTTTCATGAATTTTTATTCAATTTTTAAACTTTGTATGCTTGATTTAGTATTCCGTTTGTAGTCTTCCAGGATGAGGATTCACTTTGGGACTAGAAATAGTTCTCAAGTGTCGGTCATATTCAGGGTGTAGGCTCATGTGGTGATAGTTGGTTTTGTTTTGGTAAGAGTGGTCACAAGATAAGGTATTGACCATCCCGTTCTACTAAGAATTAATATGGTTGGAAAACTACACCTAGCGTTTTGGGTTTAAGTGCTCCAAAGTATAATCAATTCTATGCTCTTCAAAATTGACATGATCAAGAGGGTTCTCCCGATTTGGTTACCGGTATGTTGTAAGTCTTTCATCTTGAGACTATTACTTACTTGATCTTTTCGTTGCTTTGTATTTTTTAATGCCATTTGTGGCTAGGAGATTTGATGTATCTCCAGATATGTTGTTAGACGCTTTTTCTGTATCTAATCCTATCGGTGAATCTATTGTGGCTAACAGAGTCTACAGAAATTTTCATGTCTCCTTATCCCATAGAGTCACTTATGTTGATCTTGTAGAGCTTGAAATATTGAATTTTAATGTTATTATTGGTATGGATTGACTCCATTCTTGTTCTACTTTTGTTGATTGTAGAACTCAAGTGGTTAAGTTTTAGTCTTAAAATAAGCTCATTCTAGAGTGGGAAAAGCAAAATTTTATGCCTAAGGGTAACGTTGTTTCTCGTCTTATATCCAGAAAAATAATTTCTAAGGGTTTCATATATCATCTTGTTTGGTTTAAGAATACATATTCTAAAATACCTAAACTTGAGTTGTTCCCTGTTGTAAATGAGTTTCCGAAAGTATTTCATGATGGTCTACGCAGTGTTTCTCTCGAAAGGGAAATAGAATTTAGTATTAACCTTCTCCCAAATATGAAACCTATCGCTATTTCTCCCTACCATATGGCTTTAGAAGAAATTAAGTAATTAAAGAAGTAATTGAAAGAATATTTTGATAAGGATTTCATCTGATTGACTATGCTCCAATTTTGTTTGTTCGTAAAAAAGATGATTCACTTTGCATGTGTATTGACTAACGGCAATTGAAAAAGGTTACTATTAATAATAAGTATACTTTTTCGAGGATAGGTGACTTTTTTGATGAACTCCAAGGAGCAATTTACTTCTCTAAGATAAACCCTCAATCGGGTTATCATCAATTCAAGGTGAAAGAAGGTGACATTCCAAAGATAGTTTTATGAACTCAGTATTGATCATTATGAGTTTTTGGTTTAATTTGATTAACACTCTGGCCGTATTCTTTAAATTGGTTAATAAAGATTAGATAATATCTTAATATGTTTGTGATTGTGTTTATCTATGACATCGTGATTTACTCATGAAGTGGGGATGAACATATCGATCATTGGAGGATTTTATAGCAAGTACTTAAGGACCGATAACTATTTGAAAAGCTTAGTAAATTCAATTTTTTTGTTTAATTCATGGCTTTTCATGGTCACGTTAGTTCTGGTAAGGGTGTTGAGGTAGATCCTAAGAAAATGTATGTGGTTAAGAGTTATCCTAGACCTCTATATCCTTCGGATATTCCAAGCTTCTTGGATTTGGATGGAACATATAGAAAGTTTGTGGAAGGGTTTCTTCGATTGCCTCTTCATTGACTTCATTTACCCAAAAAGGTAAAGTCTTATGGTCGGAAGTGTGTGAAAATAGTATCCAAGAGTTAAAATATATCTTACCTCCGCTTTGGTGTTCACTTCACTGGATGGTCCTATGCGTTTATTGTCTATTGTGATGCTTCAAGGATTGGATTATGGTGTGTTCTTATGAAAAAATTGAAATTAATTGTTTATGCTTTCGACATTTTAAGGTTCATGGAATGAACTATCCTACCCATGATTTGGAACTAGTGACAATTGTTTTTGCCTTAAAGAGTTGGAGGCATTACTCATATGGTGTCCATGTTGATGTATTTATCGACCACAAAAGTTAGCAATTATGTGTTCAAGCAAAAGGATCGAAATGTTCGTCAATATAGATGGCTAGAACTCTTGAATAACTATGATAAGTGTGTCCTTTATCGCCCAGGAAAAACCAATATGACGGTCGATGCCCTAAGTTTGGTTTCTATGAGTAGTGTTGTACATGTGTAATATGATAAAAGGAATTGGTTCGTGATGTTCATAGACTAGCTTGGATAGGTTTTCATTTAGTAGATTTTGTTGAGATTGGTGTTGTTTTTCAAAATAATTCAACATCATCTTTTATGTCGTATGTGAAAGCCAATCAAGGTTTTGGTCTGATATTTGTTGAGTTGAAGGAAGCAGTGTTTAAAAGTCTATTGAGTATTTCTCCTAAGTGGGAGATGTTGTGCTTTGATTTCAAGGTTATTTGTGTGTTTTCACTACTTGTAACTTGATAGAAAAATTTTATCAAAACCCATAGTTGTCAGTATTTCATTCACCCGGAGCCGTCAAAATGTACTGTAACTTGTGGGAGTTCTATTGGTAAAATAGGATGAAGAGGGATATTGCAGAATTTATGGCTTAGTTCTTAATTACCAACATGTAAAAGTTGACCATCAATATCCAGAAGGTTTATCCCAAGATATTAGTATACCTACTTGGAAGTTTTGTCTTTTTTTCAATAAATTTGATGATGTTAGTATCACAGTTGTGTTTGCACAAATTGATCATCCGGAACTTGAACTTACTTATTCTCTTTACTCAGAAAGATTTGAATTTGAGACAGAGGAGATGGATGGAACTACTGAAGGATTATGATGTTACCATCTTGTATCACCCAGGAAAGGCTAATGTTGTGGCAGATGCCTTAAGTAGAAAGGCAGGGAGCATGGGTAGTTTAGCCCACTTACAAGCTTCTAGGCGCCCATTGGCTAGAGAGGTTCAGACTCTGGCTAATAACTTTATGAGGTTAGAAGTAAATGAGAAGGGAGGATTTTTGGCCAGTGTGGAGGCGAGATCTTCTTTTCTTGACAAGATCAAGGGAAAACAGTTTGATGATGAGAAACTAAGCCGAATTCGGGATATGGTGTTGCGAGGAGAGGCTAAAGAAGCAATAATGGATGAGGAAGGTGTTTTGAGAATATAGGGAAGGGTATGTGTGCCCCGTGTTGATGATTTGATCCACACTATTCTTACAGAGGCTCATAGTTCCCGATATTCTATACATCCTGGTGCAACCAAGATGTACCGTGACCTAAAGCAACACTTTTGGTGGAGTAGAATGAAGCGCGACATTGTTGATTTTGTTGCCAAATGTCCAAATTGTCAGCAAGTAAAGTATGAACACCAGAGGCCCGGAGGAACACTTCAGAGAATGCCCATTCCCGAATGGAAGTGGGAAAGGATTGCAATGGACTTTGTGGTTGGTCTTCCAAAGACATTGGGTAAGTTTGATTCTATTTGGGTAATTGTGGATAGGTTAACTAAGTCTGCTCACTTCATTCCGGTCAAGGTGACGTACAATGCAGAGAAGTTAGCCAAACTTTACATCTCAGAGATTGTTCGGTTGCATGGAGTTCCACTCTCCATCATATCAGATAGAGGTACGCAGTTTACTTCTAAGTTTTGGAGAACATTGCATGCGGAATTAGGTACTAGGTTGGACCTTAGTACTGCATTCCACCCTCAGACCGATGGACAGTCTGAGCGAACGATTCAAGTGTTGGAGGATATGCTTCGTGCATGTGTGATAGAATTTGGTGGTCATTGGGATAACTTCTTACCCTTAGCGGAGTTTTCATACAATAATAGCTATCACTCAAGTATTGATATGGCTCCTTTCGAAGCATTGTATGGGAGGAGATGTAGGTCTCCCATTGGTTGGTTTGATGCATTTGAGGTTAGACCTTGGGGTACTGACCTTTTGAGGGATTCATTAGAGAAGGTGAAATCTATTCAAGAAAAGCTTTTAGCGGCGCAAAGTAGGCAAAAGGAATATGCAGATCGAAAGGTTAGGGACTTGGAGTTCATGGAGGGTGAGCAAGTCTTGCTGAAGGTTTCGCCCATGAAAGGGGTGATGCGGTTTGGTAAAAGAGGTAAGCTAAGCCCAAGGTATATTGGACCATTTGAAGTACTTAAGCGAGTAGGGGAGGTGGCTTATGAATTAGCCTTGCCTCCAGGGCTGTCAGGAGTGCATCCGGTATTTCATGTGTCTATGTTGAAAAGATACCATGGGGATGGAAACTACATCATTCGTTGGGATTCAGTTCTGCTTGATGAGAATTTGTCTTATGAGGAGGAGCCTGTTGCCATTCTAGGTAGAGAAATTCGCAAGTTGAGATCAAGGGAGATTGCATCCATCAAGGTCCAATGGAAGAATCGACCAGTTGAAGAGGCCACTTGGGAGAAGGAGGCTGATATGCAAGAAAGATACCCACACCTGTTTACAGATTCAGGTACTCCCTTTTGCCCTTGTTTTTCTTCTTGTGATCGTTCGAGGACGAACGATGGGTAAATTGGTATCTATTGTAACGACCTGTTTAGTCGTTTTAAGCAGCAGATTTTATTTCTGGAAAAACTGTCTGAGTCGACGGAACCCACGACGGACCGTCATGGGCACGACGGGCCGTCGAGGGGGTCTCGTTCCAAAACACTTAGAATTCTGAAATTTGGGTACTGAAATCGACTCTCTGAACTTCGTGACGACATGGCAGGACGGACCGTCGTGGGCACGACGGACCGTCACAGACTCTTCAAGGAAATTGAGTCTCTGAACTTTGTGACGGAAGCAGCAGGACGGACCGTCGCAGGCACGACGGGCCGTCACAGGCTGCGTAATCCCAGGCTGGGTCGGATTTCTGTTAAGTAATTTAAGGGGCGTTTTGGACTATTCCTGCCTTAATTATAAAGTTAGTGGGTTAATGTTAATAAGTCTAATTACTTGGGGGTTAAAAGAGGTAACCTTGAGTTAATTAGTGGGTTATTATTGCAACCTTTATACTTAATTATATGCTAATTAGGGTAAAAGAAAGAGGGTTTGAATAAGAAAAAGAAAAGGAACAGAAAGAGAGGGAGAACGAGTAGAGAGAGAGAGAAACGAAGAGGACAACAAGAATTTGGGGAATTTGCTTGCTTGATCACGAATCTTCGGTGGAGGTAGGTTATGGTTTATGCTTTTCGTAGTAAACTCTTAATAGCGAATGATATGTATTGGGTAGTATTGTAAACCCTTCTATATGCTTAATTGTATGCTTGTATGAATGTGATTATATAATTGTGATAAAATAAGCATGATGAAGCTATTGAATCCCAAATCTTGAAAAACCCTAATCTACTTTGTTAATGAGATTGATGATGCCTTGGTATAAAAGAAGGCTTGATGAACTAAAGTAATGGGGTTGATGATGCCTTGGTATAAAAGAAGGATTGATGAATTAATAGAATGAGATTAGTGGAGCGGGTGTCACGAACCGACACGTAGTATTAGGGGGAGCGGGTGTCACGAACCGACACGTAGAATTAGGGGAGCGGGTGTCACGAACCGACACGTAGAATTAGGGGAGCGGGTGTCACGAACCGACACGTAGAATTAGGGGAGCGGGTGTCACGAACCGACACGTAGAATTAGGGGAGCGGGTGTCACGAACCGACACGTAGAATTAGGGGAGCGGGTGTCACGAACCGACACGTAGAATTAGGGGATCGGGTGTCACGAACCGACACGTAGAATTAGGGGATCGGGTGTCACGAACCGACACGTAGAATTAGGGGATCGGGTGTCACGAACCGACACGTAGAATTAGGGGATCGGGTGTCACGAACCGACACGTAGAATTAGGGGATCGGGTGTCACGAACCGACACGTAGAATTAGGGGATCGGGTGTCACGAACCGACACGTAGAATTAGGGGATCGGGTGTCACGAACCGACACGTAGAATTAGGGGATCGGGTGTCACGAACCGACACGTAGAATTAGGGGATCGGGTGTCACGAACCGACACGTAGAATTAGGGGATCGGGTGTCACGAACCGACACGTAGAATTAGGGGATCGGGTGTCACGAACCGACACGTAGAATTAGGGGATCGGGTGTCACGAACCGACACGTAGAATTAGGGGATCGGGTGTCACGAACCGACACGTAGAATTAGGGGATCGGGTGTCACGAACCGACACGTAGAATTAGGGGATCGGGTGTCACGAACCGACACGTAGAATTAGGGGATCGGGTGTCACGAACCGACACGTAGAATTAGGGGATCGGGTGTCACGAACCGACACGTAGAATTAGGGGATCGGAGTGTCACGTTCCGACACCAGGATAGTATATGGAGCGGAGTGTCACGTACCGACACGAGAGAAATAAAGATAATGAATCTTGAAAGATGTTAATATACTCAATCTAATGAACCTAATTCCCAAATGGGTATGGTATTGAGGCTTGAGTCCTCATGGGTGAACTTGGCGGTGCTTATTAATGATTATAGAACTTGTTGTTGCTACATGTTGAGTATTGTAGTTGATTTATGATATTATCTGATATATACTGTTTTCTATTTTGAGTTGGCCGATGATACCTACTCAGTACTTGTGTTTTGTACTGACCCCTACTTGTATGTTTCTTTCTTTGTCATTTGTGGAGTGCAGCAAACGTACCATCGTCTTCAACTCAACCGCAACTCTAGCCAGTCTTCATCAAGCCAGATTTCAGGGTGAGCTATTGCTTCTAGCTTGGACTGGATCTTCCTCTTCATGTCTTGATGCCTTGAGATTCCGGCATGGACTAGCTTTTTACTTATTTTAGTTTCTTAGATACTCTTAGATTAGTAATTTGAGGATAGATGTTCTTGTGGTGATGACTTCCAAGTTTTGGGAATAAATAGTATTGAGTTGTTATAAGTTATTTAATCGATTTTCATTAATGAGTTTTAAGTCTTCCGCATTAATTTTCTGTTTATTATGGTACAAATGTTGGGAATTGGATTGGTTGGTTCGCTCACATAGTAGGATAAGTGTGGGTGCCAGTCGCGGCCCGTTTTGGGTCGTGACAGTTTATCCGTAGATCAACTTCATGATTATTTTTTTATCGTGTTCGTGGAAGAGAGAACTAAATCCAAATTAAGTCAGAACATTATATCTGTTTGAAATAATTCTTGGATATTTATATAATTATAAATTATGTATCTAATTAATGAATAATATATGAAAATATTAAAAAATTAATTATTTTGAAATATAAAAAGTTATCATTTTTTAAAGAAAAATTATTTAAAAAACATCACATAAATTGATACAAAATGAATATTTTATAGTTTAAGAATTGTACTTACTCTTACTTCTTTTATATTTTTGTTTAAACAATTTGTTTTTCTCCCTAATATATATGTTTGGTCTCTTTCTTTGTAGACTTTCTAATCAATGAATAATATATGAAAATATAAAAAATTATTTATTTTCTAAATATAAAATGATATCATTCTTCTAAAGATAAACTTAAAGAAAATACATTGCATAAACTGATTCAGAAGGAATATTTTTTAATTTAAGAAATACTAACTGTTATTTCTTTTATTTTTTTGTTTGAACAATTTATTTTTCTCCCTAATATGTATGTTTAGTCTCTTTTTTTATAGACTTTCTAATTAATGAAAGTATAAAAATTTAATTATTTCTAAATATAGAAAGATATCATTCTTTTTAAGACAAACTAATTAAGAAAATACATCACATAAACTGATACAAATGGAATTTTTTTTGTAGTAACTTTTTTTTTATTTGAACAATTTGTTTTTCTCCCTAATATGTATGTTTGATCTCTTTTTTTTCTTAGAATTTCACTTTTATGAATTAAAATTAATTAAACTACTATATTTAGTCAAAAGAGAAAAAAATATCATCATATATTAATGCTATAAATTGGAGTCACATCAACAAAGAAGAAAAACACACACAATAAAAAAAATATGTCTAGCCCATTGTCTCAAGTCTTAATATTTTGTTTTGTAATTAGTTTATTCTCAACTTCTGTTAATTCATTAATCTTGTTTGACTACAATGTAATCATCGTTAATGTTGCTTCATCAAAAGTGGATGTGAAATGCACTTTGAGAGGACAAGGTCTTGGTGATCATCCAATGAATCCAAGAGATTCATATAATATTGATGTTCCTATAGTTGTCAAAGGTGACAATCGTGTCTTTTGTGACTTTAACGTTTTAACAGGTACTAAACGACATGGACATTTTGAGATTTTTGACTATGATAGAGATAAAAATACTTGTGAAGGCACTAGTAATTGTCATTGGGAGATACAAGATGGAGGGTTGTGTTTTATTGTTGGGACCAATTGTAATTTGTTCTTCAAGTGGCAATAATTAATAAGTTGATTCATATATTTCACTATTGAGATATAAAAGTATTGATATTTCAATGTATATAAAGTCATGTTTATAATATTTTATATTTTTTTTATTTCACTTTCTTCTTTACTATTATTGTATCTTTTCTTAAAATTTTTATTGAAATGCCTTATTTGAGTTGAGAATGTGTATGGAATAACCTCTCTACCTTCTCATGATAAGAGCAAGATCTATGTACATTCGTAGAATCAGATCAAATGTGTTGTTTTTGTTGTACTCAGATAAGTCATTAAAAAAAGTCAAAATTGATGACTTATATTGTCTTTGATGAATCAAGTATTGTTATTACGATACTTTGAGATGATAGATGCGGATTTAGAATTTAAACAAAAAAAGTTTAAATTTCAAAGTTTTCGACATTTAGTAACAAGTATAGAAATTGAGGACATATTTAAAAGTAAACGAACATTTACTTAATTATCATATGTGAATATAAATATTATTATTATGATGCCAGGCGTTCAATTTATTTGAATAGTTCAACTTAACATATCAACCTTCAATGCAAAATACATGATACCAAGTGCATCAATATAAAATATTTTTTACTGGATTTCTTATCCAATACACACATTAAATTCGATTAATTTGAATTCATATTGCAATAAGAAGTTGAACAAGTTTTAGAGACTTCTATATAACAAAACATTTGGGATAAGAATAATCATGTCAATCTTGTTATTTTGGATTCAACATAGTCGATCTTTTATATATTGTTCAATCTGTTAACTTTATTTTTTTGTCGACCTACTACATGGTACATTTAAATTTGAATGAGATATTATGTGCAATAGTGAGAAAAAAATTCAAGGGGATTCTATATAAAACTTGAAAAATACTTAAAGCTAAAAATATCAGACAAAATGTAATTAGCAAGAATTTAACTTGTGTCTTCTATGAAAATTTGAATCTCTTTTGTGATTGAGCTAAGATGTTGGATTGTGTCTTGTGAATTTATGATACATTCCATTGGTTAATTATCAAGAGTTTTATATGAATTGTTTTTAATTTTTATTTTTGTGTTTGCTTTTCTTTTTCATTGTGATATGGATAAATTTCGATTAAGATGAAATCGAACAGGCCTTCTTAAAAATGGAGGTAATTTTATTAGTAAATTTTGACCTGATTTTGTCAATAGTATATGCATCAGAACACCATTGGAAGGACTTCTGTAACACCTTGGAGTTTGAAAAGATTAGTGTGGGTTAACAAGAAGGTCTATCAACCCTTTCTCAACCGTGAACCTTTAACTGAAGTCTAAATGGATGAAAGGGTCCACAACCCGTTTAGGAAAATGGGATGGTCGTTTAAGTAAACCAAGAAATAGAGGCCACGTCTATGATCCCCTTCAAGAACTGTGAAGGGATAAATGGTCCGTGCAGGCTTAATTTTTACCCCCATTCTAAGACCTAAGCAAGTGATTCAAGTCCCAAAACTACCCCTACTAAATCATACTCCTAAATCATAAATTTCCCTCCAAGTTCATCCCCAAAATCCTCTCTATAGGCTAAGGAAGAAGTGAAGCTAGGGTTTCACTTCAAGATCTTCAATCATCATCGCTATTGCGTCTTGTTCACTAACGTATGTTAGTATTCACCTATGGAGTCCTTTCCTCCTTAGGGTTCTCGAGATCCTCCTATTTTACAAGTTGGATTCTCAATTTGAAGTTAGTGTTTTGTTCAATCTTCATGGGTTCTTCTCAATTTCGATTCAATTGATTGTTTTCTCACTATTCGCTCGTAGACAATAATTGGTGAGGCATTCTTGTTTTTGGGAGACTCTATTTCTTTTAGTTTAGTAGTTTTGGAGGTGTCGTGGGCTTGTCCCAATATCTATATTACATTATTAGAGGCTTCATAGACAGAAAAATTAGATGTTTCATTGTTCTCTCAGGATGTTTTATTTAAGCTATGATTCATGTTAAATATTTTCAAAAACAATATCTTAAGACTTTCTTGAATATCTAAGTGTTCAACTATTTTAAGCTTCCGCATAATGTATAGGGCCATCTAAGACAGGTATCCAAGCCAAGATTTCTCTTGGGTATCAACAATGGTTCTTGAGTGTAGTTACGTCCAGAGTGTAGGCTCAGGCCGTGACAATGAATACATGATTTAGCTTACGAACTATGAAATATGATTTTTATGAACATAGGCATGATTTTATGAAAGAGATGTAAATTATTTGAAAAATGCTTTGAGAAAAAAGTATCAATATTGTTTTTATGAAAGGTTTTCTCACATACAAGTAAGATCATAATTGTGAAAGGTTTTATCACATAAGGATGCATACGGTTGAAAGTTTTTCTCATCTAAGGTAAATCAAGTTTTAGGAGTTATTATAAATAAACTGTAGTTTGGGTTAGTTACTTAATTGTGCCTTTCAATGGATGATAATATGAATATGATTAATGACTATTCAATGGGATTTTACTTAGGACCGAGTGGGCTTTCGGGGTGACAGTTTATGTTTAGGGTCCGTGGACCTTTAGTAACAATCCTTAAGTCCTAGAACTATGTGTCACCATAGGATTTTGTCTCAGATAGATATTAACTAGTGGATTCACTTTAGTTGTTCTTTCCTTGGCAAAGACATCTCTTTTCGATGTGGAATAAACACCAGATTTCATATTATAGCTCACATGGTCTATGTCGGTTAATGGTGAAAATCCCACAATAATGAACTAAGGTTACTTTCTAAATATCTCAAATAGTGTTTTAATGATATTAAGCTTGCATTGACCATGATTATGACTTATGTTTTAACCTTTTTATCTTATAATTAAGCTTGGTCATTGCATGTCATTTAAAGTCTTTGTAGCATGATTTCATAAATCTTATGTATCAATATCATATTTAGTACATTATATTTATTAATGCATACCTATTACTACAGTGTCTCATTAGTGTAGGGTATGCCTCTCCTACCTCTCATACTCGTGGCTAGTTGATCTCTTGGCATTCAAAGATTGGGATGTCGTAATGTATGAGGAATGAGATACTATAAAGCTTTCTTTAATCTAGTTTTTAAGTATTTGTATGTGGTGTATGGGTTACATACAAACCACATCATTTTGATGTAATAGTTGTTTTTGTGAGACTACGTTATACTTCCACTTTCTAAAACTCTTTTAGGATATAAAACTGTATCTTTGAAATCTTTATTTCTATTGTTCTGTATGATTATGCTAAGTGGCTTTTGTATAGTACTTTAAGGTTCTATACGTCATGCTATACCTAGGGTATACTTTGGATCGTGAAAAACTTGATATTGAGAGCACAAGGTTTAAAAAGGTCCAAGGATGTCTCACAAGCCACATCGAGTAGAGTCTTGTTAACGAATGTGAAGTGTGCCTCACTTATGAATAATAGGCTATAAGATGTTTATGAAATTTCACTTCTTTCATTATTCTAAAGTCGTGCAATGGAGTGTAACTCTATGTCTCTCTCCTAATCCTTAGCATGACGTTTTTAAGGATATTTCCCCTTGCATAGCATACGTTATGAAGAATACGGGTGAGAATATGAACAAGAAGTTTCTCAAGTTTTGGTCAACCCTTTGGCCGAACAAGTGACTAATGCAGAGTTCTGAGCCAATTTTCATGTGTTGGATCAATCTATGAGAGCTCAAGCCAATACGGATACTATTGTCCTGTGAAACCAAATATGGGTACGAAATAAACTACAGTGAGGGACTTCACAGGAATGAATCCCCCTAAGTTTCATGGTTCTAAGGTTGAGGAAGATCCTCAAGAGTTCATTGATGAGGTCCATATGGTTTTGATTATCATGGGAGTGACACTGGAGGAAAAGGAAAAATTGGTCGTTTATCAACTTAAAGGTGTTGCTCAAATTTTATTCAACCAATCGAAGTAAGCAAGGGTGGTTGATGTGGGTCTTCGTGATTAGAGAAGTTTAAAATTGCTTTCCTTGGTAGGTTCTTTCCCCTTGAGATGATATAGGTAAAAGTACTTGAGTTCATTAACATTCGCCAAGAAAATATTAGTGTGAAGGACTATGCTTTGAAATTCAATTAATTGTCCAAATATGTTCCATCTACGGTTGCCTTTTCTAGGGAAAGGATGAGTAAAATTTATTTGGTTGTGTCTGAAAGATGCTTAAGGAATGCCGTAGCACCACGCTCATTCAGGATATGGATATTTCTCATTTGATGATACATGTTAAGCGAGTTGAATTGGAAAATCTTAAGGAAAGATCTAGGGAGGGAAAGAAGGAAAAAATAGTTGTCGTAACTTTTCAGATTCAAGGTCTGATGGACATGGTAATTCAAGATTCCGACAAAAATTCTCTGGTCAAGGCTCCTCTAATACTTATATTTAAATTTTGACAAATATAAGCCTCAGGAAGGAAATAATGGTGGATCTCCATTGCCTACTTGTACAACATGTGGAAGGAAGCATAATGGTAAATGCTTAGCCAGTAAAGATGGTTTTTGTAACACCCCATAAATTTGTCGTAACTTCAATCATGTTATTTTAAGCGCAATTTCATTCTTAAAGTAGAAATATTAGAGTTCTTGATGAGTTCTTGATAGGTGTTCTTGAAGTTCATTTTCTAAATCTTGTTTTGTTAAGGTTTTGATGATTTCCATCGTATGAGGTAGAGAGTATTTTAGCTAAAAAGAAAATTGTGATTAAGTGTATTGTGTAGGTAATGACCAAAAGTAAGTGTTGAATAAAAGAACAAAAGTATTCATAAAGTAATGCTAAAAACTTTATTCTTCTACCTAATTTAGATCTAAGCTCGGCATATGATATGTTTGAGAGGGCCATGATGATCGTAAGGTTATAAAATTGATCAAGCAATGAGGAATAGCATATTAGGCGAGCGATCGTATTGATGTTCGGGTTTAGCAATGAACATTAAGCTTGAATTTGAGATGAGTATCATAATACAAAGAATGGTAACATGAGGGTGATGATGTTAGTCTTTAGATTGGATATAGTAGACTTGACATAGATTAGGCAAGGAAATGAGATGTCTTCTGCAATGAATGTGAGCAGTACAAGTGAGAGACCCTAACCTTTAGATAAGAGCAATGAAGTGTGGCTAAGTCACAAAAGTACAAGAGCATTAAAAGTGTACCAATGGGGCATGTAATAAAAAGAGGTTAAGAGAAACACGTTAGAATGAGGTCTTAGTACCTGCTTATTGAGAGTTTGGTAGTCATGAGATAAGTTTCTCCTGAATGTTAGAGTAAAATAGGATGTATACCAGTTAGAGATGTTGGAATAGGTCCACAACTTTCAAGTGTTAGCTTTAGACCTAAGGTGGATATGATAAGATGAGAAATCAAGTCAAGTGTGTCACGCCCCTTTTTTTCTCAAAAAATTTTTGATTTTTATGGTTTGAAAGAAAAAGAGTTTTTCCAATTAAAGTGACGTTTTGAAAAGAGATAATTATTATGTAGAGTCGCCACTTGGAATTGAGTTTTGGTGTTCCAAGTCACCTTATTTAAATCCCTAATCAAAAGGAAATTTGACTCTATTTTTTATTGGTCTACGAACTAGAAATTCGGGTAAGGAATTTTGTTGATCGAGGGAAAGGTGTTAGGCACCCCTCGAGTCCCGTGGTTCTAGCACGGTCGCTTTATTAACTTTGATATGACTTGACTTAATTTTGGATATTATATTATTTAAACTTAATAATAAATTTTATTTACCCAAATTTATTTTTAACTTATTTGAAACTGACTTATTTATTTTAAATGATCTTATTTTTTTCAGGGTACGTCGATTAATTTTAAACTTGAAAAATTCTTTTATTTTAGTTTATTTTTATTAACATTTGTGTGTATTTGTGTGTGTGTGTGTGTACATATATATATATTTATATATATATATATATA
>NC_028647.1:47477042-47504150 GCF_001406875.1 Solanum pennellii | reverse complement strand
ATTAATGAATGTATATAAATATCTAATATTTTGAAAGTAGAATTTATATAGGAAAGACATTTTAGTGTTTGGGTAATTTTAGGATTTTTTTTTTTTAGTTACATTGTTAAATAATAGGTAATATCTTAAAAGATTTACTATTAGTTTTACAAAGAAAAATTTTATTTTATTAATTTCTTCTTTTTTAAAGCTACACGTTTTTTTTTAATTATCTTTGGTTTTTTTTTTTGTATTTTTTTTTCTTAAATTTTTATAGTAAAGTAATAATTTTTAATTTTTGGTTGACATTCTTTTAAACTCAATCTTTATCTTCTTTTTTTTTTACTTTATTTTTTAAAAAAAAAAACTTACGTTTTTGTTAACTTTTTTATTATTATTTTATTTTTATTTTCCTTTCTTTCATGTATATATTACTTTCTATTATTTATTTATTCATTGTTCTTTTTACTCTTTTTATTTTTTTATTTTTTTGTTTCTATGCCTTTTTTATTCTTTTTTTTTTCTTTTTCAATTCACGTTGCTTTTTTATTATTATCATTTCTTTCTTTCTTCTTATGCTTTATATTTATTTTTCAATTAATATTCTTCATTATAGTTTTTATTTTTACATTCTACATGTGCTTCTTATCTTTTTTTTTTTTACGTTTTCCTATTTATTTTTTCACTCTGATTCTTTCTCTTTATATTTTTTTAAAATTTTTTTTTTACATTCTCTTTCTGTTTTCTAATTTTGTGGTTATGTTATTTTTTTGTAATCTTTTATTTTATTATTATTATTATTATTATTGTTATTATTTTGGTTGTTCTTTTCTTTTATGGTTTTTTTTATTAATCTTTTCAATAATTTATCTTTTTTTTTACCATAATTTTGTAAATAATATTATATATCATTCTAATTATATTTCATAATAATACGAATTAGTGATGATCATCTTACGTTTATTCCAGAGGAAAACTATCTTATTTATTGAAATAATATATATAAAAAATGACATATGTTTTGTATAGCTTTTTCAAATTGCTAATCACTTTAAGCTTTAATTTATTTCCTAATTCTATAAATTTACAAATATTATTTTTTAAAAAAAAATAATTCTTAAGTGAAAACTAGGCTCCAAGAAACATTAGCTATTAAATATCACAAAATAAGTTTTGATATAAATTGCAACTAAAAAAATAGCAGACACTAATAATAATGCAAAAAAAATGTATGATACATCTTTTATTTTATATTATTTTTGTAAGCAAGAAACATTTTTTTGTTCCGTTTTTCAGAACGATAAAAAAAATTTAAAAAAAAATTATGACATGCATCACGGATTGATATTACATAATAATAACATACGATTCAAAGAACTTCATATTATTAAATTCAAATTTTCATACAACATTACATTTAAATAATGCGAGAATTTAGAGTTACCTCGCTGCGAAAATGGATATCACGAAAAATAACTTCTACGATCTATTGATTTGAGCCACGAATTTAAAACCACGACAAAAAACTCTAACTCTAACCTAATTCGAACTTTTGTGTTTTTTTTCTATAAATTTGAAAATGCTTGTATCACTGTTGTGTTTGCAAAGATTGATCATCCTGAACTTGAACTTACTTATTCTCTTTATTTAGAAATGGAACTTTGTTAGACGAACACCGCACAACAAATTTGTACAAAATGCATTCCAAATAGTACTATAAAATTAATTGTGTCTCATTAACAAATAAACACGTCTATTCTACGTGTCCTTTCTATCCTAAACTTAAACTTACTTATTCTCTTTATTTAACCTAATTATATTTTTTAGAATTATTTAATTCGTGATTTTCTTCGTGTTTCTTATTTGCCTCAATTCTAATGAATTCTTCTTCCTTCATTATTTTTTTAATGCATGCAAGTATTGCTAATTGAATTTGATGGACATATGTAACAACTTTAAATTCGTTTGGATACTTGGATTTTTTATATACATATTTGTATGTATTTGATTTACGGGTTCTTTCCACTTTCAATTTTTTCGACAAAGTTTATGCATATGTTTAATTCCGTAATCCAATTTCCCCGTGTATCTTCAAGCTAAGAAAGTAAGAAGAAGTCTGGATATATGTGACGCATTTGAAATTTTGATATTTAAATTAGTTTATCCGTAGATCAACTTCATGATTATTTTTTTATCGTGTTCGTGGAAGAGACAACTAAATGCTAATTAATTCAGAACATTATATCTGCCTATTATAAACATATTACTATACCAATCTAAATTATACTTATCTAATAATTAATTTCTTAAGTGTGATTTACTTTTGGGTACAATGTTTCTTAAAGAAAGAACTTTATATTAAATTATTTTTATTTGAAATAATTCTTGGATATTTATATAATTATAAATTATGTATCTTATTAATGAATAATATATGAAAACATAAAAAAATTAATTATTTTGAAATATAAAAAGATATCATTTTTTAAAAATAAATTAATAAAAAAAACATCACATAAATTGATACAAAAAGAATAATTTTTAGTTTAAGAATTGTACTAACTGTTATTTCTTTTATATTTTTGTTTAAACAATTTGTTTTTCTCCTTAATATGTATGTTTGGTCTCTTTTTTTGTAGACTTTCTAATTAATGAATAATATATGAAAATATAAAAAAATTATTTATTTTTTTTAATTTCAGAATTGTACTAACTGTTATTTCTTTTATATTTTTGTTTGAACAATTTATTTTTCTCCCTAATATGTATGTTTAGTCTCTTTTTATTAGACTTTCTAATTAATGAATAATATATGAAAATATAACAAATTTAATTATTTCTAAATATAAAAAGATATCATTCTTTTTAAGACAAACTAATTAAGAAAATACATCACATAAACTGATACAAAATGGAATTTTTTTTGTAGTAACTGTTATTTTTTTTATTTGAACAATTTGTTTTTCTCCCTAATATGTATGTCTGATCTCTTTTTTTCGTAGAATTTCACTTTTATGCTTTAAAATTACTCAACTTCTATATTTAGTCAAAAGAGAAGAAAATATCATCACATATTAATGCTATAAATTGAAGTCACATAACCACAAAAGAAAAAGACACATAGTAAAAAAACATATGTCTTACCCATTGTCTGAAGTCTTAATACTTTGTTTTTTAATTAGTTTGTTCTCAACTTCTGTTAATTCATTAATTTTGTTTGACTACAATGTAATCATTGTTAATGCTGTTTCATCAAAAGTGGATATGAAATGTACTTTGAGAGGACATGATTTTGGTGATCATCCAATGAATCCAAGGGATTCATATAATATTGATGTTCCCATAGTTGTCAAAGGTGACAATCATGTCTTTTGTGACTTTACTGTTTTAACAAGTACTAAACGACATGGGCATTTTGAGATTTTTTATTATGATAGAGATAAAAATACTTGTGTAGGTATTAGTAATTGTCATTGGGAGATACAAGATGGAGGGTTGTGTTTTCTTGTTGGGACCAATTGTAAATTGTTCTTCAAGTGGCAATAATTCATAAGTTGATTGATGTATTTCACTATTGAGATGTAATAGTATGGATATTTGAATATATATGAAATCAAGTTTATAATATTTTATATTTTTACTTTATTTTACTTTCGTCGTTACTACTATTGTATCTTTTCTTTAAAATTTTAATGAAAGGCTTTATTGAGTCAAGAATGTGTATGGAATAACTTTTCTACCTTCTCATGATAAGAGCAGATCTATGTACACTTGTACTATGATAGAGATAAAAGTACTTGTGTAGGTACTAGTAATTGTCATGGAGAGATACAAGATGGAGAGTTGTGTTTTATTGTTGGGACCAATTGCAATTTGGTCTTCAAGTGGCAATAATTCATAATTTGATTGATATATTTCACTATTTAAATATAAGAGTATTGATATTTCAATATATACGAAATCAAGTTTATAATATTTTATATTTTTACTTTATTTCAATTTACTACTATTGTATTTTTTCTTAAAAATTTTCTTGAAAGGCTTTATTTGAATCGAGAATGTGTATGGAATAACCTTTCTACCTTCTAATGATAAGAGTAGATCCACGTACACTTGTAGTATCAGATCAAATATGTTGTTTTTGTTGTACTCAAATAAGTCATGATAAAAAGTAGAAATTGATTACATAAATTGGCTTTGATGAATCAAGTATTATTATAAGATTATGATGCTTTGAGATAATAGATGTGGATTCAAAATTTAAATTTAACAAGTTTAAAACTCAAAGTTCTAGACATTGAGTAACAAGTTTATAAATTCAAGGTATATGTAAAAGTAGATGAAAATTTATTTGATTATCATTTGAGAATATAAATTTATTATTAAGATGTCAGGTGTTCAATTTATTTGAAAAATTCAATTAACATATCAACTTTCAATGCAAAATACATGATACCGAGTGCCTTAACATAAAATGTTGTTTTCCTGAATTTCTTACCTGATATACGCATTAAAATTCAATTAATTTAAATTGTATTGCAATAAGAAGTTGAACAACAACTTTTAGACACTTCAATATAAGAAAATATTTGGGATAAGAAGAATCATGTCAAACTTGTTATTTTGGATTCAACTAAGTTGATCATTTATATATTGTTTAATCTGTTATCTTTATTTTATTCTCGACCTACTATATGGTACATGTAAATTTGAATGAGTTATTATGTACAGTGGTGGAAACAAAATTTTTGAAGGAATTTTATATAAAACTTGAACATATCTAAACCTAAAAAATTTAGACAAAATGTAGTTAGCAAGAATTAAACTTGCGTCTTCTATGAGAATTTGAATCTCTTTTATGATTCAGCTAAACTTTTGGCTTGTTGCTTGTGACTAGATGATTAATTCCATTGATGAATTATTAAGAGTTTAATGTGAATTGTTTTGAATTTTTATTGTTATGTCTGCTTCTATTTCATGTTGAGATAGATAAAATTAAATTTGATATAGATGAATTAGACCAAGCCTTATTAAAAATGGAGGCAATTTTCTTAGTAAAATTTGATTTGATTTTGTCGATTGTTTGAGCATCGGGACGTCATTAAGGGAAAATCTAGATTATCCATTTAAGTGAGAAATGCTCCCATCAGAAATTTTTTCTTCCTATCAGGAAAAAATACATATAACATAAATAAAAAAATAACTATATTCCTGAATATGATGCTCTTATGGCTGATTATTTTTTCTAAATTTAGTTTTCAAAATTTTGTCAACTTAGAAAATTAAGTGTCACCATAATATTCGTAACATATACCTGAGATATCTCCTTTATAGATTTTGCATTATTATTATTATGGTGTATTACTTCTAAAAATATAGAGAAATTTTACATATTTATTTTTGTAATATAAATATTTACACATCTGATGCACACTAGGTGTTTGAAAGTGATTTTAGGAAGGACTTTATTTGAATTGTTAAGTAGTTCATTTTTTAAATTTCCTTTATGGTTCACGTATGTTAATTTAGCTATTTTATAAGAAAAAGCTTATATTTTAGAAGTTTCTTTATTAGAGACAGAGGCGGATCTACTCCTATAGATAGGGTTGCACATACATTCTTTTACTTTGAAAAACATTATGCATATATATGTATATGTATCTTGAGAAACTCGTAAAATTATGATATCATTAACATTGCCCTCATGATCAGGAGCATAGAAGTGTTATTGTGTTGTTGGTGTCAGAAGCGGAGCCAGAATTTGATGTTTGTGGGTTCTAAACTTTAGTCTGATATAACAATTCTTAAATTACAAATATATATATATATATATATATGCAACACGGAGAAGCATTTTAATATTTAGTCGCGACACAGACTTGGTACCCAGTTTTTGCCCGACTTTTTTCTTCTTCATTTTCTAACTCCAATTACCCTAAATTCGATTCTTTTTCTCAATCCCTTTTTAAATTCATATACCCAGTACATATATACAAGAATCTTCTCTTAAAAGACTCTAAAATCGACACGATTCGTTCAAGAACTCAATAATTCCATCAAATCTCAAGAACGAAAGCCAATTTCAAGAACACCATTCAAGATCATCAAACCTTCAAGTTTCTAGAACGAATTTCGCTGAAATAAAAATGATTGTCTCGTGGGTGAACGAACCCAACGCTATGAAAGTCTCACATACCTCATGAGGGATCAACCCTTGGCGAAATGACTTTGATTCCACAAGAAATCTCCAAGAACGCCTTGACTTTTCTCCTTTTCTTCTCTTCTCTCAAAGGCCCTAGCGTAATTCTTAATTGCATAAGCTAAACTAAATCTGTTTAGAGCCCAAATAACTTACCAAAAATGAAATAATTTAAGTGGATAATGAAAAGACCAAAATACTCCTTTAAAATCTAGTTGACTTTCCTTATCCAGACAATCTGACTTCAAATGGGCATATAAAATTAGCAAATTTAGTGGTGTTGGAAATATAATTCAAAGACTTTTCATTTAATATCTTGTACCCCACATAAGTCATCTTGTACCAGGAGTCATGATCGTTTGAAGTTGACCCAAAATTCATACTTAACATACTTGCCAAATTTCAGATTTTATCCTTTCCAATAATGGTTTTTTCTAATTCCAGCTCTTTCAAATAGCGGGGTGTTACAGAAAAATGGTCCCATTTACGGCGATGCATTATCTACCTTTCATTTTGAGGTTAAAGAAGTTATATGCATCGATGAGGTCTGCCCCACATATGAGATGGCATCGTGAATATAGAAGGTCATTGGGTGTCTTGTCTCATCCATCTGATAGTGAAGCATGGAAGCATTTTGATTATGTATATCCTGATTTTTCTACTGAACCAAGAAATGTTATATTGAAGTTGTGCAGATGGCTCCAGCTTCGCTTTATTCATGTTGGCCGGTACTTCTTACACCATATAATGTTCCTCTTGAAATGTGCATGACCAGTCCCTACATCTTCATAATTTGTGTTATTTCAGGTTCTGTAATTCAAAAAGTTTGACTGATGTCCATCTACAACCATTGATAAATGAGCTCAAATAATTGTGGTTTGAAAGCGGTTTGACTTATGATATATCAACTAAGCAGAATTTTGTTATACGTGCTTCTTTAATGTTGACTATTAATGATTTTTCTGCATACGGGATATTGTCTGGTTGAATGACAGCTGAAATCTAGCATGTTCATATTGCATGAAAAACAGTAAGGCATTCACTTTAAAGCACCGCAGAAAAAATACATGGTCATCATCAGTTCTTACCAATGGATCATGAGTTTAGAAAGATGAAAAATGCATTCAGGAAAGATTAGATTGAGAGTGAACCGCCACCTCTATTATTCACGGGGAGTCAAATTTGGGAGAGAGTTTCTAAATTACTTAAAGTTAGAGAAGTTTCACCTTCTAGACTTTGTGGATATGATGCTGAACATAATTGGACCTCTTTTGCCATTTTAGTGGACCTATTGCTCTTATTTATGATCTTGTTTAACTTGAGACAATATCACTGAGACTTCATTATTTCTTTCAATTTATTGTAATACATGATTGAGGGTGCACACGTGACAATCAAGTTTTGAGGGTTTATTTAAGAAGACTTTGTTATTTGCTTTATTTAGTTGTTGTTAGACATCCATTTATATTTTTACTTTCACATTGTATCATAATTATTTAGATTCAGATTGACTTATCTTGGTGGAATAAGATGAGTGACATCACATCCATTTTTGGGTCAAGATACCATGATCTTGCTACATGTGTGAAATGTACCCCTAAATTCTTGTCAAGCTTAGGGGTGTTTTCAACACTTCTATCAGTTTTTTTGTTAAGAGTCTCATGCCTCTACAAGAGTTTGAGACAACTTACTATGTCATGTGGCAGATCGGGGTATAATTAATTTTAGTTAGTCAATTAGAAGAGTATTTTTAAGGCTATCAATAGTCATGGATAAAACTAACAATCACTTCAAATTCAATGATATTTTCAATATTTCTCTCATATATAATATATGTAATATATAAAACATATATATCTGATGACTATTTTTGTTATTAGATCTTTTTTTGTTGTTGACCCCTTTTTTCCTATCTAATTCAAACACCCAAATTTTCCTACTTGTAATTTGAACTCTGTCACCCGTCAATTAAAATGGCACCCCTTCCTCTATATTTCACAAGTCTCGTGTGGGATGGTCTATTGAAAGTGACAAATTAGTTTGTCAATTAGGTAGGAGTCCTCCAAGTTTAAAATATTGTGTAGAAGTGGCAAATAAATAATTAATATTAATGAGTTTAAAAGATCTTTTCTCCGCAGTTTCAAATTTTTAAATTTTATACTTTTGCTTGTATATTTCTTACCTCAAAATATCTAAAATTTTATAGGAATAGACCAAAAGAAAATGTGTCTTTTTCAACTTCATTGTCTTCAATGGGGATCTTCTTCGTCTACTACATGTATACTTCTCAATTCCTCTCTTCTTCTTCTTCCATTATCTGCAAAAATATAGGTGTTTTTATTGAGAAGATTTATCAAAAAAAACAGTGGAAAAAGAATATCAAAATATGTTGATTTGTTTTGTATTACATTTGTTTTGTTTGAGCTTGGAATTAACTCAAAAGAGCATTATTGATAAGTATAATAGTTACTTTGTATCTATTTTACAGTTGGTTTCACTGAATATAAACTGATTTTTTCAGCAATAACTTAAGTAGTTGTCTGGACAACTACTAAAGTTATTTTTTTAAATAACTAAACATGTCTGCGAGATACAGAAGTTGTTGGACAACTGTCTATAGTTGTCCGATGACTACAGAAGTTGTCTCAACAACAACTATTGCAGTTGTTTGACAGCGTGTTCATTTGCTTACCTACTAATTCTTTGTTAGGAAATATAATATAATTGTGTACAAATTATTAATTGTTCAAATAAATAGTTGAAGAATTATAGAAGTCCCCAAAGCTACTAAAATTTTATGTCAATTGTTGATAGTTGTGATAAAACAAATAAGGTGTAAAAACGAGTAATCCATATTCTTTAACAATTTTGAAGTTATTTGATGATGTTACACTTGTTATGATTACTGAAATATTTTGTGATGTCTTCAGATATTCTGTTCATCTATGAAAGATCAAATAATAACAATAATAATAATAATAATAATAATAATAATAATAATAGGAGTTGATTTACATGGTGAATGGGTGGAGAATCCAACTCGTTACACTTGGCATTTGAAGGGTTGAGAAACAGTACCAATAAAAGTAAGCGAGAATGTTATGTATGATGAGTTGATTGAGATCAAAAAAATGAGCTAAGAATGTCTCTCAAGTCTTCAATTAATTTAAATGAACATGTGAGGCCTCTTCTCTTCTTCTTTTTTCTCTATTCATTTAATCTTAATTAATACAAGGTACTCAATTAGTAATTTTTAAAACTTAAAAGATAAAAAGTTAACCCGTTTGAAATTGTGAGGCATATTACGGATTCTCATATTAATTTTTCATTTCGTTCGAACTTCTGCAAATGGAAGATCCGAAACGGAGCATCCTTCAAAAAAAATTCCTCTTTCTCATTCAACAAAAACGCATCTTCATCTTCAAAATGATCAAATCTTCTCTATTATGTTTTCCTTTTTAATCATTAACTTTCAATACAAGAAAAATTTTCTTCTCTTTTGTATTTCAAAGGATTAAAACTAGGATTTAATAAAGAAGAAAATCATCATCATTTACCTATCGCGGTTTTGTTTTTTTGCAACGCATTTGTTCCTTCTTAACATAAAAGTAAGTCAAAAAAGGATTATTGGTAAGTATAAAAAAAATTGTGCCCATTCTTCAACTGCATTTAATGAATTCAATTTGAGTGTTTCAGACAACAACTTTTGTAGTTATCTGAACAATTATTGAAGTTGTTTGTAGAAATCACTAGACATGTCTGTCAAATACAAAAAAATTTCAACTGTCTGTAGTTGTCGGATGATTACAGAAGTTGCCCCAACAACTAATGCATTTGTTCAACAATTGCGTTCAGTTGTTGGTCAACCCATTAGTTGTTAGGACAAATAATAAATTTTGTTTTATAATGTACTGTAATTGTTTTTTTGTTGATCCTATTGAATTTATTTTTTACTATTTACAAATTTTTAATTATTTTAGTAAAAGATATAATGCGTTAATATAAGAGAAAGGAAACTAGAACACCTTTATCCAATTCAGATTCAAGAGAAAATATTGAGAGCTTAACTGCTTTTAGAAAAAAAGATACTTCAACACTTCAAAGTATCAGTGGACAACCATCCGTAAAAAAAAGTAAAGAAAATAATGGTGAGCAATCTAGTGAACGGAAAAGAATAATAAGAGTAGCAGTGAACTGTCAGGTGAAGAAAAAAGTGATGAGAACAGAAACGAAAATTCAAGTGAAGAGAAAAGAGATGGTGAGAGTGATGGTGATTAATCAAGTGGAGAGGAAAAAAGTGATGAAAGTGAAACAAAACAATCAGATGAAGACAAAAAAAAAGGTATTGAATGCTCTCCAAGTTATGTCAAAATCATTTTCAATGATAAGTATAAATTTAAGACCCACAAATGCGTATGGGTCTTATGATTCAAAAATTAATGTGAGAGTTGATTTTGAAACTCAATTTATTGCGTTTAGAAAGATTTTAATAGCACAACGTATTGAAAATGATTTTTAAAAATCTTGTTTGTCACTTTTTGAATTTGGATAAAGATGTAGCAGTACAACTTTATTTGTCTTCTTTGTGTATCTTCTGAAAAGAAAAATGAGATTTAGATCGAGGTGTTAGTATTGCTTTACTCTTTTTTGTTGCAATTTAGTATGATTTGATTGTTTCGATGTATGCATATATCACGTCAAATTATTAGACAAGTCATATGGAGTATATGTTTTGAAAGTATTTTCTTATTGATTAAATCGAAAATCAAATCGTTATAGACCAAAATCGATAACGAATATCTTATTGATTTAATTATGATTTTACATATTTAAAAAATTAAAAATCAATAATACAGAAAACTGAATCGACCATACACACCCTTACTCATTTTTCATTTAAAGAATCCAAAGCAGGATAAAAAGTTAATAAGAGAATGCGTTAACATGTCTCACAATTTCAAAAGCGGAAAAGGACCTAAAATACCCTTAAAGTATTGAAATGATACAAAACTATCCTCCATCCACCTATTGGCTCCAAAATACTCTACCTATTAGTTCCAAAATACCCTTGTCATCCACCTATAGATTCAAAATTGACCATTTATTTAACGGTTTTAAATTTAAACTATTTAAAAATATTTTTAAAAAATACTTGGCGCTCAACTATTCAATATAATTTAATTTATCGATGTAATTATAAACTATTCACTACTCATACATTACTAATTAAGCCCCACCCAATTAATAAACCATTTCTAATATCAAAGTCGACCTAAACACTACTAAAGCACGACAAAACTGATTTCTGAAAATGACATTCAAAATTATTTGAGTCCGAATTGAAGCCTAAATTAAATTTAGGTTGAGCCGCTTATTTAGGAGAACACTTTCAATAGGATTTTGTCAAGCTTGAATTCGAAGTTTATGATTAAAGGTAAAGAAATAGTACCTCTCGAATTAATTAATGCACTTTTTAAATATAATTTTATAAATATTTATTATTTGTTTTAAATATTAAAACTTTAATATATTCTTTTTTTAAAAAAGTTATCGATTAAGTAATATCACATAATTGAGGCGAATGAATAATTAAGATGAACATAGTTACACTTTTAAGTTTATCGGTAATTTTTATTTAGACACTTGAATTATAATATGTTTTGATTGACGACTAAAATGTATGATAATGTACTTTTATAGACATTTTCGCCTCAAAATTTTAGAAACACTCACTGGTAGTAATTTTTCTGTTTTGCATTAGTAATAGGCGGGTTTATTAATTGGGTGTGGTTTAATTAGTGGTGGGTAGTAGATTTGTTTATAAATTATAGTAATAAGTTATTATAAGAAATAATTGAGCGTTGTGTATTTAAAAAAATATTTAAATAGTTTAAATTTAAAATCGTTAAATAAGTGGTTAGTTTTGAACCCAAAGGTAGATGACAAGGATATTTTGGAGCCAATAGGTGGATGAGAAGTGTATTTTGGAGCCAATAGATGGATGGAATATAATTTTGTATCAATTCTAATCCAATAGATGGATGAATGATAATTTTGTATCAGATCTAATCTAATAGATGGATGGACGGTAATTTTTTATCAATTCTAATACTTAAGTGTATTTTAGCTCTTTTCCATTTCAAAAGATTTACTTTTAATATTTTAAGTTTTTAATTTAAAATTATTAATTTAATCCTAGAAAAATTAAATAAATAAGAAAATAAAAAAAGCCCTTTTATTTAATTGAAAAGTTGGAGGCATTCTTTAGCTCATTCTTATCGATCACTGTGGCTCTTTCTCTTCCTCCTCCTCCATCATTGCCTACTTGTTCTTAAGGTTAGTCCCATTAAATTTGCTACTTCAAAATTGTTGAATAATTGGGTTATGGCTGAATGCTTTGCACTTCCATTGATTTGAATATATCTCCTAAATTGTTCTTGTTATCTTTGATTTGTTGATTTGCTGTTTTTAGCGGAGAATTGTTGTTTTAATCGTTGCTGTTTTGCTTTTTCTGTTGTTTTGGACCTGAAAGTGGAAAAACCCTATTTTGATCTCTCAAGGGTATGAACTTTCTTGAATTAAAGCAGGTTAATGGGTATTATATTTCTCAGATAAATTTCTAAGCCCACTGTTAAAGCTAAAGATTAGTTAGGAATGTAGCAATATGATATCTTGCTTTCAATCCACGAACTAAATGGAGTATGAAGGAGATTTTGGGAAAATTTTGTGAAAAATGCTTCTATATTCTCGAGCCAATCTCAACAATTCTTTCTTAAATCTTCATTAGTGGTGTATGGGACCTAATTTTAGATTCCTCTAGGTGAATTTGAAAGTAATGAAGAAAATAATATAGCTGCAACGAATGTAGTGAGTGAAGAAATGATAAGTTGTTCTAAAAAGGTAATGAGTGGTGTTCTTGTTGGGTTGGGGAATTAACTGCAAGAATATGTTGTAGAGTGAAGAAGTATGTAGAGCTACTAAAAAAAGGGTGGTTTAAAAGTTATCAAGAGCGAAAGATGGAAACGCCGGGAAGAGTGTAAGAGAATGAAAGAAAGGAGTTAAGGAGGCAATTAGCAAAGTTGGATGCAGCAACAGTAAGGGACGTAGGAAGGAGAGAAAGAGAAATGTGTGAGTTAACATGATTGAGGGAGAAAAGAAGTAAAGAAGTGAACCAAGTTAAGTATAATAAAGATGATTTCAACAAGTTTTGACCAGAGAAGTAACTGTACAAATTTCATACATCCAGTACAAATAGAACCTTAATTGAACTCATAGAATCGGATCAAGTGAAGTACATGATGCCATGAATAATATGAGATGCATGTGAAAATGTCATCGAGATGGAATATATAGTGAGGTTCGAAAGTTCCTTGGAAGATTGGAATAGTATGACTAACCAGGTTATTCACTGTTATATTCTGGCCTGCAAAAAAATGCAAAATAAGTCATATTGATATTGTTCCAATACTAAGTAAGTTACAAGGCTTGTTTTGAAGGGAAAAATGTTTTGGTTTCTTAAACTACAAATAGATGCTTACAGAATTTGTACTTCTGGTGTAAAAGTAGTCTACCTAGTGAAACTGAATCAGTATATGGATTTCTTAGATTTGTTTGGAAGGAGAGTAGTGGGTTGTGCTTTATTCTCTATATGTTTGTTCCATACCGGCAAAAGTGGCTAAGAAATTGGACAAACTTAGGAGAGATTTCCTTTGGCATGGCTGCAAAGAGAACAATGGATACAACTTGGTCAAGTGGGTGATGGTTTTGCATAAAAAGATAAAGGTGGCTTGGGCATCAGGGATTTGAGGAAGCATAACAACAGTATTTTGATGAAATGGCTGTGGAGATACACTGATGAGAGGGCAAGCTTTGTGGAAGATTTGACTAAATATAAATTTGGGGAGGATGGATTTTGGTGTAGTACCGTAAGCACAAATGCATATGGAGCGGGGGTTTGGAGAGCTATTAGAAACTTATGGCCCAAGTTAGAAGCAATTTACATATCAAGGTGGGGGATGGAAGGAGAACTAGATTCTGATGGGATGTATGGATCAACCCCCCCCCCCCCAAAAGACCTGTTTCATGATCTATTTATTTTGTGCACCAATTCTGAGGCAATGATTAGTGATTGCTGGACAGAACAAGGTTTGAATAGCCAAATCGTTGGACGAAGTGGGGGATTTTTGCAGGCACCAATACTGCCAATGATGTTGTTAGATGGTCTCACAGTAAGGATGGAGGTATCTTAACAGTTGGCAGAGCATATAAAAAAGAGTTCAACTCGCAAAGTAGCAGATATTGGAGTTGAAATGTCCACCTAAAGTCTCATGTTTTGTTTGGTTACTTATTAGGAAAGCATGCCTTACTCATGAAGCTTTACAGAAAAGAGACATGCATATCTATTCGAGATGTTTTATGTGTGAACATGAAGCTGAGGTAAACAATCATTTGTTCATTCACGGTCAAATAGTTGCAAGGTTGTGGAATACGTTTTTGTGCATTTTGAGGATTAGCTGGGTGATGCCAAAGACTACTTTGGAGGTCCTGAACAATTGGCCAGGAGTTGGAAGTAGAGGCAAGAACGAAGAATGGTGGAAGCTCATCCGAGCATACATCTGGTGGTCCATATGGAAGGAAAGGAACGCTAGGTGTTTTGAAGGACAGAAAATCAACTTTCAGAGGATTAAAACAAACAGTATTAGTCTTCTATTTTTTTGGTGTAAACTAGACTTGGTGGGGAATGGGGTGGAATTAGTTGATTTCTTAGGGAACTTGTAATATGATTACCATCATGGAGGTGTGCTCATCACACTATGGGATGTAAGTTTCCAATTCATCATCTCTTGGATGATGAATCTTTTGTGAATACAAAGTTACCCTTGTCTCAAAAAAAAGTAGCAGATATCGGAGTTTATTGAAAAATATTTGGAGGACTGTAGCACCAATAAAAGTCAAGTGCTTTACTTGGTTGGTCATTAGAAAGGCATGCTTGACACATGAAGTCTTGAGGAAGAAAAGAAAGATCATACTTCCTTGGTGCTCTTTATGTGGGTAGATGGGGGAAACTAACAGTCACCTATTCTTATATTATACTTTCACCTATATTGCTCGGACTCTTCAAAAATGCCAACGCCTGCGTGTCGGATCCGCCAAAAATAGTGTATTTTCTTTTGGAGAATCTGAGACGGGTGTGGCATCAAAACTAGCGCAACCAAGACTTGCACTACACAAATATGGTCCATGCTTCTCGCAGAAGTGAAATAGACTATGCTAGAACATACAACTGATTTACTTAGTTGCTGGATCAGGAGAGGAGGTAGTAAGAGATAGAAGAGGAGGTAGTAAGAGACAGGAGAAACAGAATGCCAAGAGAAGCCTTTCACTAGGTTATTGAGAAGAAATGCACCCATATCAAGTATGAAAATGACATAAATGATATGTACGAAGGAGCCATCACAAGTGAAGGGAGCTAGGAGAAAAAGGCAAAATTCTTGAAATGTTACCCCTATTGCTTTAGTGTGAGTCATTTGGAAAGAGAGAAATAGAGAGCTTTTGAAAGGGTGGAGATGAGCTTTGCTCACTTGAGGAGTAGACCGATCCCTTATTTTCTTTTGGTGCACTCACGTAGTTCATGATTGTATAGAGACTATTGAGTGTCTTTATAGAGAACATATTTTGTAGGGTTCTCCTTTTTGAGTATACTGCTTGCATATGGCCAAGTTGACACTGTTATTATCAAGAGAAAAGACATAAAATCACCATTGAAGTTGTCTTGAATTTTCAAAAAGACACCTTAACTTTGTGGGTGTCCTATTACCCCATTAAAAAACTTCACTATAGTATGTATACCCCATTTTTCACCTAATACCACTTATACAAAAATATTTGTAAGTCACGCACGAATAGTCACTTGACACGTGTTAAAAGTAATTTTACATTATCTTTTTTCCTGTTTCTCTTCTTCACCCTCATTCTCTGTTCTTAACTTTGTCATTCCTTTCGTTATGTAGAACAGCCGCCAAATCCGCTGTGGCGGGACAAAATTTTCGACAACATTATTAATTATTTGTCAAACTACCACCAATTAATTTATTTATGAAAATAAATATTGGTAAATAATCAAAATCTAAATACTCAAAATATCACTAAGTCAAAATATGACATTTAAATAACTTCCATCTTCAACTCTTACTCCCAAATCGAGTTTTCATAGTTTCGCTATTCCTAAATCTAAAACTTGATTTGTAGGAGGAATAAAATCACTAAACTAATTTTTTTTTCAAAAACAAAAAAGAATAAGAATGAACACAATAACATTTGTTTTTTAAAAAAATGGAGGAAAGACATAGATGTCCAAGAAATATGGGTCTAATCATTGTAGGGAAGATGAGAAAAAAGATTTGAAAAGTATAAACTATTCATAATAAAGCTTTAAAAAAATCAATACATGGGTTTTTATATTTTTTTCAAAATAAGTCAAATTGGGAGTGCCACATGGCAATTTGATGTTTGTCTGAAGTTGTATGAACAGTCCTTCACGTGCTCAAATTTCGTGACAACACGAGTGGTGTTAAAATTAATCAAAAAGGTATGTTTAGTGTGGATTTAGATAGTTTCGCGGGGTAATAGGACACACAAAGTTAAGATGTCTTTTTGAAAATTCGATACAACTTCAATGGTAACTTTATATCTTTTCTCTATTATCAATGAAATCTTTTACTTGATCAAACTCAAAAACAATATAGTTTTCAGAACTTCTGACTGGGGCAGATCCAGGATTTGGAGCCTCGGGTGCCAAGTAGACCCATCAATATATACTACAAATTCACACACCACACCCGACTTAGATCATGAAATTAACAAAGATAAAATTTTCAATAATATTACTAGTATCTTCACTATATATCTATCATATACAATTGTTCTCGACAAGTTTTCATATTATGAAAACAGTCAATCATGACATTATTACTTACATTTGCAAATACATCGTGTTTATGTAACACTGTGCAATGATTTAAATATTGATCATCAATGTTATTCCGTACTTCCTATTGAATGTGCTTTATGGATGAGAATATTCTCTCCACAGTTGGTGTGTCAACAGGTAAAATCAGAGACAACTCCATTAGTAAATAAACAAGAGAATAAGTCTCCACAAGATTTGCCTCAACTAATGTCTTTGTCAAATCACGAGTTCCTTGAAAGTTGGAGAGCTTCGATTTACTACCTTGCATATGAATCATGTAAGTATCAAGTTGGTAACTCAAATCACGAATCTATCCATTATCAAACTCACCTGGAGAACACTTTGCTAAAGTCATAAGTGTACCTTTGTCAAAGTTAGAGAAACAATTGATTATATTCAAGCTACTCATCCCAGAAAAATAAATTTCTACTCACTATATCAAAATGATCATTAAGCTCTTAAATTGCACATCAATGACAACAAAAAAGACTTCAACACGCTAGTTGTGTGAATAACAAACACCCAAAGACTTACGCTTTGACTTTCCATGAAAATAAGACTCATCCAACTTGAGAGTCAAAATATCATGCAAATCACAAAATGATGAAACATCATCCAACAAAGATTTCATCCAGGTTTGCTCATATTTTGGCATCTTTTCTTTGCTATATTAAGAAACTCCACGACATTAATAATATTTTGATCTTTTTAGATTTGGTAAAATCTTGCTCAATTTATTTGACATTGCCAACACTTTCAACATCAAATGAAGCATAAAGACAAATCTGAACGTTTTAATCTTTATCAAAAGATATTCTTCTTGATTTCTGAGTTAAGGTAGAACCTTCATGTTCAATCACTTTAAGTACACCTTCATGTTCAATAACTTTAAATACATGAACAATAGATGAGAAATTAACAATAAAGTTACCTAATGTTTTGAGATGTGATCCCAACTAATATCACCTGGTCTTGGAGCTCATGTTTTTGATGTAATCTCTGAATAGTATGAAATTCATCAGATTCAAATAATTGCTCCAACTTTTTAGCTTGGTGATGACGGAGTAAATTTGTATGCTTGAAAGATCCTCGAATAACATTTAACACATTAGTAACATGATAAAAAAAAATTTGTCGACATCCGAATGTTTTAGCAATAGCTACAAGTATTGATCCAAAGGATGAGCAAAACAATGAATATAATATGCTGATGAACTATTTATCATAATAAAGTTTTGAGACAATTTATCTCTCCCTTTGTATTAATAGCTCCATTGTAACCTTGTCCACATATTTTGGATGGACTTATGAATGATCGAAAGTAAAGAATAAATTTCTTTATTCAATGAGCATGCTAATGTATTAGTAACATGGATAAGACCGAGAAATCATTCTACATCATTCTTATCTACATACCACAAAACAAAAGCCATTTGTTCTTTGTGTGAGATGTCTTTGGACTCATCAACTAATATACTACAATAATCTACATTTAAGTCCCCAATTATAGCTTTCAACATTTCTCTTGCACAAGCATTAACAATATCCTTTTGGATCATAGCCAAGTGATACATTGGCATGCTCGTTCAAGAAAAAAAATATTTTTTGCTTTCCTATTATTCACTAAGTCTATCCATAATTCGTGACAAGATTACGATAGAGCTAGTAATACAATAGAGAGATAAATGGTCTTAAAACTTGATTATGAAAGATAGTCCATTGGCATATTACATTCATTGCTTTGCTGATCAATTGCAACTAACACTTGTATCTTTTTTTTTTAATCATGTTACTAATGTGTTGAATGTTGTTGGTGGATCTTTCAAACATAGAGATTTACTCCATCATCACTAAGCTGAATAGTTGGAACAATTATTTGAATCCGATGAAGTTCTTCATACTAGACAAGGATTACATCAAGAATGTGAGTTCCAAAATCAGGTGATAGTCGTTAGGGATCATATTAAATAACTTTATTGTAATTTTCTCATCTATTGTTCATGTGATTGAACACAAAAGTTCCACTCAAGTGATAGAAATGAAGCAGAATATCTTTTGACAAATATAAAAACATTCAAATTTGTTTTATGCTTCACTTGATGTTGGTAATGTCAAATGAGATGAGCAAGATTTTTCCAGAAAAAGATCAAAATATTGTTAATGTTGTAGAGTTTCTTAACATGGCAAGATATGAGAAAAACTGGATAGGAATCTTTGTTAAAGGATGTTTCTTCATTTTGTGATTTTTTATGATATCTTGATTCCCAAGTTGGATGAGGCTTATTTTCCTAGAAAGTCAAAACATAAGTCTTCAAGTGTTTGTTATTCGCACCACTTGCGTGTTGAAATTTCTTTTTTTCACAATTGATGTGTAACTTCAAGAGCTTAATGATCGTTTTGGTGTAGTAATTTGCTTTTTGGGATGGATAGTTTGAATCCAATCAATTCGTTTGCTAAATTTGATAAAGGTAGAATCATGACTTAAGCAAAGTGTTATCCAGATTAGCTTTATAATGGATAGATTTGAGTTACTAACTTGACACTTTCACAATTCATATGCAAGACGGTAATCCCTAATTATCCAACTTGCGAGGAATTCATGATTTGGCAAAGACATTGGTTGAGTCAAATCTTGTGGAGAGTTATTTACTTGTGAAGTTGACTCTGATTTTACCTGTTGCCACGACAACTGTGGAGAGAATATTCTCATCCATGAAGCACATCAAAAAAGTAAGTACATAATGACATTGGGGATCAATATTTAAATGATTGCTTAGTTACATAAAGCGTGATTTATTTGCAAATATAAGTAATTTTGTCATCATTGACCGTTTCATAATACAATAACTCGTCGAGGACAATTGTAAATGAATGATGGGTAATTTATGATATTATTGAAAGTTTTAACTTTCTTCGCTTTATGATCTCAATAGAATGTAGGATGTGAATTTGTAGTATATAACTTGTCATCTTATTACTGTTCATGTTTTGCTGATTGATTTGTCGTATAGACGAATGAAGCCTAAAATTGATGAGTATACTTGGCATCTGGAGACTCCAAATCTTGGATTCCACCTCTGAAGTCTGATCCCAATCTGGTGGCAATGCTTGGTGAATGTAAATTTGATCATAAGTTGTTTATGAAATATTTACCAAGGGCTTTCTTTGTTATTCATGGCATCTTTGGGAAGATTTTTTCGTCTCTTAAGATACCTGTAGTAGTTTGGGTATAGTATTGACTTCTCAGACATGATTGCTGCAGGATTGCAGTTTATCCCGGGAGCGGCTAAACATTTGATTATTGAAGTTGTGGTCTAGTGGATGTATGTATCCGTAGATTGTTCGTTTCTTTGATTGTGGTACCAAAATCGGCATTTGTATTATTTTTTTTGTAGACACTAGCGTCTACTATTCTGATATATCTGGCTCATAGATGTAGCCATCAACTTAATGTGATGTGGCATTCTAAATTCTTGAGAAAGGTTGTCATTATTAGTTTGGTCTTCCTTTTTATGTTCTGAAGAAGATCTATTGACTTATATTCCACAGAGTATCAGGAGAATGCTCACGGCAATCATATCTTGAACTGTAGTCTTTTGATTCTTAAGAATCAAAAAACATTTACATTGTCTTGGTACCTGATGGAGTTCACTAATATTCTGAAGTAGGCTTAGCAGCTCTGAGGAGCTACTCTGTCAAACATCATACTTTGAATGGTGCAGCCTGTCGTTATGGTAAAACAAAGTGAATCACATTAATACCAACAATCACTGGAGATATCTGTTTTATGATGCTTATTAATTGTCATCTATGCTACTTCTACTACAATCATTGTTGTGATGCTGTCTTCTTCCACTTCAAGCCAATGTATGACATGATGCTTGATCTACAAAAACATAAAGCCTCTAACTATAGTTTCCATTTCCAATGCGACCAGAAATGCTTTAAAAACCTAAGGATTTGATATGTTAGTAAAATTCATCAATAAATTCTTTTGGTTCTTGTGATATTTTCTATATTGTCTACCACGGAAAGGTTCCATGGAAGGGATTATTAATTTCACTAGACGACACTCTTGGAAATGTAAGGGCCATATCCTTTTACATTAAATCTAGGTGTCCAGCATCAGGGTACCATCCTACTATTCATCCATAATTGTTATTTCTTAGTTTGATATACATATCCTTTTAGTTGCGAGTGGTGGTCAGACCAACTATATTATATGGGGCGAAGTGTTGGCCAGTCAAGCCCTCCCGTATCCAGAAGATGTGAATGGTAGAGATGAGGATGTTGAGCTGGATGTGTAGATATACCATGAGAGATAACATTACGAGCGAAGGTATTCGGGGCAAGGTATGAGTGGTTCTCGTGGAAGATAAGATGTGGGAAGTGAGGTTGAGGTGAAGAGGAGAGGTGTGGATCCCTGGTTAGCAGTTGTAAGAGGTTAGCAGTGGTAGGCTTGAGGAGTGGTGGACGTAGGCTTGAGGATGAGGTGATTAAGCAGGATATTGTGCAACTTCAGCTCACGAAGGACACGACCCTTAAAAGGAGGCTGTGAAGGTCAATGATTAGGGTAGAAGGTTAGTAGTCATTCCCTTTTCCCGGAGTTTAGTATTATTAGTTTCTTTTATTTTTAGATTTCTATCACTATTTGTCATTTCGCCTTGATATCTGATTATCTTGCTGTTGTTTTTGTTTGTTGCTGTGTCCTCTTTTTCACTGTTTGTTCAGCATAGCGTCTTTCAGAAACAGCCTATCTAACTTCTCAAAGGTAGGGATAAGGTCTCGTGTACTCTACCCTCCCCATACCTCACTCGTTGGATTACACTTAATTTGTTGTGGTTGTTGTTATAAACATCCTTTTAGTATACCCCAGCCCATAGAAATTTTTAACCTAGAGACACTGTGAAGCTTATGCTTTAATATACTTGTAATGTGTTTTTTTTGGTTGGTTGGAAATGTAGTTCTTATGTTGGATTACACTTCTCTGATCTCTGCTAGTTCTCTTAGACAGCCTTATGTTGCAGATCTTGTTCCAAGTAATTTCTTTTGGTTTGGCTTTTCAATTCTTTACATCCCTTTTTGTTGACGGGTGGGAAGGGGGATTATATTTTGGATTAGCGTCTTTGACATATTTCTGGCTGTCAATACTTTTCTATTTGGTTGCTATTTGGTACAAGTGTATATTAAGCATACGGAATTGATTTTTATTCTTCCACATTCAGCAGGTCAGCAACTTATGGCAAGGACAAAACATCGACAGTCTGTACCTGTTCCTAAAACTAAGAAAGATAGTCTGGGACCTTCACAGGTAAACCACCTGGATGAAGATAGCTGGATAATAGTCAAGAAGCAGAAAGTTACAATATTGGTCCCACAGCTACCTGCTCCTAAGCAGTCCGTGGTGCATAATGCTGGAGAAAACCTGATACATGTACCACCGATTAAACCTACTGATAATCGACCACATCAAGTTGAGATGCATACTGAAGCTCAGGTAGTTTGTAAAAGGGAGGTGCCAAAGTCTTTGGCACCTGAAGTTATTATACCAACAGCTGCCGTAGTAGTTCCACAAATAATTTCTCAGTTCCCAAGACCATTAAGGCAAAGTGAAAGGGAACGTTTAGAAAGTCGACCAATGCCTAGTTTCAAAACTAATAAAAGGACTGGTGTTTGCTCCACCTCTAAGATTACCAAGCCATCAATTATTACTGCTGATAGGGGTACGATGATTAATAAAAGAATAAGAGCAATTAATCTTGAGCGCAAGCTTGAAAGTGCTGGAGGCTTAAGAAGTTGGCTGGTATCAAGGGGCTTTGAACATTTTGTGAACATCTTTCAGACCAAGAGTATTAACAAGTATCAATTGGCAAATCTAACCATGGAAAAGCTCAAGGAGATGGGTTCGCACGCTGTTGGTCCTCGGAGAAAACTGATACATGCTATTGACTGCCTTTGTCGTCCATGCTGTTTTGATCATCCAAATCTCACGAGACGAGATGGATTTGTCAAATGAGATGCTACTAGTACAGATTATTTTACTCTAAATGTTCATTACAAACTGATCAGGCATGTGCAACAAAGAGGTAGAGTTGTTACTGTGTCTTGAAAATTTTTCAGATCTTTAATTTGGTGCCACTTGCCTATAGAAGTATAACATAATGCATTGAACCTCTTAACTGAAAAATCTTTGATTTGGTGCTGCTGCATCTATCAATGAGGTGAGATCAAGAACATTAAAATATACTGTTACTTGTGCACTTGTCAAGCATTTGGAAAAAAAATTGTTATCTAATAGTAGTCTTAAATGATCACATATAGGTTTGATAATTAACATCACTTGTCAAATAAGACAATGTTTTCCCATAAGCATTAACATCAAAATAGTAGTAAGCGAAAAACTAGGTATTACATTTCACCAGCAACAAGTACCTCATTGGAAAAAATGAGTTTTAATTTACTAATTCAAGTGGTTTTTTTCATATTTATAAAATATGAGCACTGTGATGAAGAAGATTATAGTAACACATTTTCTTAAAAAAATCATCTTGATAGCTAGATATCACTTTTTTAGTTTTCTATTAAGTATTCGTGTGATACTTAAAAACTTACTCATTTTTATACTATTCGATCATAATCTTGATATGCTAAGTCAGCGTAAGATTCTAGGAATCTTAGTGGCTAAGAGAATGGTAGAGGCTAGAGAGAGCACACGAAAATTGTTAGAAAAATAGTGTTGTACAAAATTTTAATTGGTTTTTGTTTGATGATTTCACAAATGGATGTCCCTCTATTTATATAATTCACTTAGGGACTAATATGCAAATAATAATTGTTATACAAGATTCTACATATTTACAAATAAGTCTCTCCTCTAGAATATTCAACAAGTGTAGAACATTTTAAGAATCTCTTATATAAATCTATGATATTTTAAGATTTATCATGGAAAATTTTCTTATTTTTCAAAAAAATTTGACTAAAAAGTAATGTTCTTTTTATGTCAAACTTTCACACAGACAACTTTATGTCACGTGGTGCCTAGATGACTCTTGCCGCCATCGCAAAAGAAATTAGGACTACTCGTAATCATTGTGTGGTTATTGAGACCAAAATTCTACAAAAGTGACTTGCACCATAAAAAATTAAAACGTGCAACAATTTTACTATGTTTTTTTTTGTTTCAAAACTCTCTTAACCCATTAAGTTAGATTCAAATAGCCTTAGCAGTTGAACGTGCTTGGTTTTTTTCATGGGTTAAATACGTGTAAATTTATTTTTTTTTAATTTAGGTGGTGGTAACTGTGATATTTGTATGCTTTTATACCATGTTGAAATGTCTGTGTTTGCAATAAATTTTGAATATATGAAAAATAAATAAACTGCACCAATAAAATTTGAAGAAACATGAATATTTTATTGATAAATCAATGGGGGTACAATTTTGTTCCTCCCTTGATTTTACTCCCTTAAAATTTATAAAATCTGAAGAAATATGAATATTTTATTGATAAATCATTGCGGGTACAATTTTGTTCCTCCCTCCATTCCACTCTTAAGATTTATAATATTTGAAGAAACATGAATATTTATTGATAAATCAATGCGGGTAGAATTGTGTTCCTCCCATGATTCTATTCTCTTAAGATTTATAAATCTGAAGAAAGATAAATATTTTATTGACAAATTAATGCGGGTACAATTTTGTTCCTTCCTTGATTCTACTCTCTTTAAATTTATCCATGGATGGTTAGTGGTGTATTTCTCTAATTATAATGGTTTAAATTTGACTTCTTTATGAATATTCCATAACTTTTATGAAATATTCGAGATTTTCATCTTTAAAATTACCTCAGAGTTTATAGGATATTTGAGATGCATTTTAAGAAAATTTAATACTCTTTTTAATGGCATAAAATAGGATTTAAGATTGGATAGCCTTCAAAAATTCTAATTGAAACCAAACAAAAACTAACAAGTACACATTATTTGAAAATCATCCATTATTATTTAGTTATTCATTGTTTATTCCTCAATAATTCCACCAAACAGACCATCAACATCAAAACTTATTAAATGGATGAACTTCAATTGAAATTGGAGATATTAAAATAAATTGTAATAAAATTTGAATTAACCTATGATTTTTCTAAATATATTTTTAACTCAAATCAATTAGCCTCAAATTTACTTTGGACTAAAATGAATTTGAAAACTAGTGATGATGAAATTAATTTCGATTTTTGATGACTTGACTTGAATTTGACATTATTAACCATTATTTTGGCTAGAACTGACACATTAAGACTCATAAAAGATTGAAAGCTCATATTAAACAAGATAATAAATAAGACTTTGCTTTCAAAAGAAAAAAAATTCAAAAATTTACATGCTGCATGTGACGTGATGTGGGCATAACACTTTCTATGTATAAAAAACACAATTAATTCTTTTATTATTTAATTTTTTATTCGATATTTTATATTTGTATTAAAATTCAACTTGAGCTTGCAAGTTTTGATTAATGGAGGAGTATCATATTCGTCGATAGTAGGGGTAGCAAAATTAAACCCAACCCAACCCGACCCATCTTATTTAGGTTTGAGTTGGTTATTTACCCACCTAATTATTAGCTCAACACATTTTAACTCAATCCATTATAAATTGGGTTGATATGTAATTCAAATTAATTTTTGAGAAATCTTGTCAACGTATTTTTTAATTTTTTTTTATGTGTTTTATATAGTTATAATAAAGAAAAAGAAATTATTAGGTACTAAAAGCTTGTAAAATAACAAATACAGCTATTAAGTTTAGTAAAAATTGAGCCGGTAAGATTATGACCTGTTACTAACTCGTTACCTAATTCATTTTGACCAACTGGTTTTGACCAACACAAATTTTACCCAGTCCGCTTAATTGTCGCTCCTAGTCGGTAGTATAACACAATAAATTACTTTCTATACATAGATTGGATATACTCCTTCCATTTCAAAAAGAATAATCTACTTTCCTTTTTAATTTGTCTTAACAAATGACATATTTTCTTTTTTAGTAACACTTTGATTTCAGTGTTTAATATGGCATGTTTAAAATCACACGATTTTTAATTTAATACCACAAATTTAAAAAGTATTTACAATTTTCTAAAAAAATCCTTGCAATTCAAATTAGGTCATATTATTATACAGAGGGAGTAGCTTTTTATTTTGTCCCTCAATTTCGTGTCAAGTCAAACTTTCATTCATATGCCTTTTTTCCTCTTGTCAATTAGATCAGGGGCGGACTTAGAGTGGTGCAAGTGGGTTCATATGACCCACTTTGTTGAAAAATAACATTGTATAGACATGTATATTTAATCAATTTTTAAAATTTACATATATATATAATTTTGACCCCACTAACACAAGTTTAAAGCTTGGCCGAATGATTGAGGGGGTTCAAGTTCTCCCAGCCAATCAGGGATTGTATACCAATATGCCCTTTTTATTTTTAATTCATTTTTTTTACATTTTTATTTATTTATTTTTTAAATCTTGAACCCACTTTATAAAAATTCTGGGTCTGCCACTAAATTAGATTGCAGACTCAATTTTCTAAGGGTAGAATGAGTAAATTAACGATTAATGACTATGCTATCAAAAAGCCAGAAATTTTATAAAACTAAAAATTTTAAGGAAAAAATAAGTTTTTTGAATATTGTTTATATTCTAATATTATAGAAAATAATATTTTATAAATTTAATGATATTTATATGGTCGCACAAACTAGGAAAAAATTGACTAATTAGGAACATAATTCTGAATTATAGTTTTTTGAATTATGTATCTCACCTTCTATACCGGTAGATAATCTTACTATTATGGTAAAAAAATTTAGACCTAATTCTAAATAATATCTTTAATCAACCACCAGATACATTTAATCTCAAATTAATTAAATTTTACTATTATGGTAATG
>NC_028647.1:47448936-47475604 GCF_001406875.1 Solanum pennellii | reverse complement strand
TATATATATATATAATGGCAAACTAATAAATTAAATTAATTGTTATAACCATCTTTGATTTAATTGTGCTCCGTAGCAAACTTTTTGTCAGTCACCTCTCTCCCTCAAACTCTCGCTCGTCATTCTCCTCTCTCGCTCCATATATCGCTCGCTTTTTCTCCCTTTTATACAAACACAAGTGTATAAAATTTGTTTCTATTTATATAAAGCAGAGGAAATTGTATAAATACATATATTTTTGTTCCCCTCTCTCCCTCTTCCAGATCTCGCTTGCCACTCTCCCTAATCTCGCTCGTCACCCTCGCCTCTCTCGCTTTTACAAACAGAAGCGAAATGTATAAATTGTGTTTCTGTTTGTATAAAGCGAGAGAAAATTGTATATACACATGCAAATACATATATTTTAGTCCTATACACTTATAATTATACAATAAAAATACTCCCCTACCCAATTTCTTTTGCCTTTCTCTCTTTCTCGTTTTATACAAATTCAAATTGTATATAATTTCTCTCTTTCTCGTTTTATACAATCCAATTCGAGCCGCGTCTAAACTAAATGGTGGGCAAGGGCCCGTACTCTCTCTTCTGTGGATACGCTATCCCTTCCGGCGGTTGGTGGCCCCTTCGAGAGTTGCGGGTCCTTGCCGCTGCATGAGTGTTAGCTCACGCTCAAATTGTATATTCCCTGCCCAAGTCTCTTTTGCCTTTCTCTCTTTCTCATTTTATACAAATTCAAATTGTATTTAATCGTACTATACACTTATAATTATACAATTCGTTTTTATACAATTCTCTGCACAAGTCTCTTTCTTTTTCTCATTTTATACACTTCGTTTTATATAATTCGCTACAATTGTATATGTATAGCGAATTATACATATATATGTTTGCTATGGAGTGAAATTATGTAAACTTTGTTATAGCATACAAATATGAATTTTATATTTGCTATATGTAAAGGTTGCCCTAAATAAATAGCATTTAATAGACCAAAAGAAAGAGCACAAATTAGCCCATATTAACCACTGCATACTATTAATTTTTTTTTTAGTTTTTTTTTTTTTAAAAAAAT
The DNA here is from genome assembly GCF_001406875.1 of Solanum pennellii. Classification (NCBI taxonomy): domain Eukaryota; kingdom Viridiplantae; phylum Streptophyta; class Magnoliopsida; order Solanales; family Solanaceae; genus Solanum; species Solanum pennellii. Next base: position 47,474,532 of record NC_028647.1, on the reverse strand, counting down.
CTTGTGAAATAACCACTACACACTATTCCATTCAATTAGCATAACTAGACATATAAATCTATGTTATCCACTACAATGGATATCTTTTCAAAAATTATATACTTAAACCATTTATAATAGGTAAACAATTAACTAAGTTATCTTTTATCACATGATTGGATTTTTATCACTTAGATGAACAATCATGTATATAATGTATTCATGTATACATATTTGTGTATTCATTCACTAAAAATGTAAACACTAAATCTAATAATTTTCTATCACTTAAATGAAATTTTTTTATCATGAACAATCGTATATACAAAAATTCATGTATGCATACATGTGTATTCATTCACTAAAAATTTGTATACATTCCAGATTCTTCCTTTAGTGTGTAAATGAGGATTACACTTGAAAATTAAAATGTTGAATATTACACAAGTAAAAAATATTCAAAGTTAGAAGATTCATCACTTTCTATAATCCTTCTCCTTCTAGCAACCTAAACTTGAATAACTCTTTTCTATATTTTTTTATCAGCAGCGCCAACCGATTCACATTGTGTACCTTTAAAATTATCCTTACTACGAACGGATACTCGAAGAACTTGCATGACTCAAATTTGAAGTTTTCGGTGGAGATTCAACAAAATCAGAATTTCTTTTTTTAAGAATAATTTTTGAAATATTTTTCTTAACCATGAAATTGATACCCACAATTAATTACTATCTCCTTAATTTTCACCCAAATATAAAAACTTTCAACTTGAAAAAGAAAAACCAAGAAAAAAGTTAACAATAATATCAAAAGTGAAAACATACAAATCTTCTAGAGAAGATAAAACATCAATTTTTAACACTTTTGTTAAAAGGATTGAAGAAGAATGATCTAAATGTTTACATTATCAATAAATATTTACCAATCAAAGGAAACGTGTATATGAAAGAAGAAGAGAAAAAAAAGGGAACAAAGTCCCACTTCCCTTTAAATATGCAACATGTTGTCATTAATTTTAAAAAAATAATTAATTTAAAAATTAAATTACTTTTCATATATTAACGTGGGCCATAAGGGCCAAAATATGCCAATTTTAATTTTTAAAAATCTTTTTTTGTTAAAAAAGCAAAAAGAGTCTATATATTGCCAATTAATTAAAAGAGTGTGCATGCTGTGCCATTTTTTCAATTCTAAATAATATCTTTAATCAACCACCAGATACATTTAATCTCAAATTAATTAATTCCTCCGATCAAATGGCCCTTTAATTAACAATTAATTTTTTTTAATCTTGTTCATAAATCATATTAGAAAATAATAAGGTATACTATAATTTCGATAATGTTGAGTGTTGACCATACAAGTTATACCCTCTGAGGATGCTAGGGGTCATTTTGAGGTCAGATGTCTTTAACTCTATTCTCATTATTATTAGTTTAATTTTACTTGTTTATTATTTTGAAAATAAATTTTTTAGATTTTTTATTTTCAATATACCATGAAAAAATAATTATATTTTTTATATATATTTTACTTTTTATATTAATTATTTATTCCTCATATTATTTCTTAAGAATTAAGCTTATACATCAATTGATATGTGTAATACAATAATATATTTTTTTTAAGAAGCATATAAAATTTAAAGTAACAAATAATATCATAAAGAAGTGGTGAGTGGTGTACTAAATTAAATTCCTTTTGACCTACCAATTGGACTAAGTTATTTATTATGATTATATCTGGAGGCTATTAAATTTGAATTAACGAAAATCGTGATATTCGATTAAACTCGATATATTACTTATATAATAATTACAGAATATATCAAATGTTAGCTGGTGAAACCTATTCTCCAAACCAGTAGGTGATTCACTGGTTTGAGGGTTTGTTTTCAGCACTAAGGACATCCCAAGCCAGCACTACTTCACTTTAATTTGTTTTATATTAGAAAAACACATTTTTTTATTGCTCTAAAGTAAAAAAAATAATACTCAAAAGGTTTTTTTATCCACTTTTTAAGTCTCAAACAAACTCATCTTTAAAGTAATGGTGCTCCCATTTTTTTAAAATCCTAAAATTTACCAATGATTACATCATTGTCTTTCCAAGATCAACAAAATCTTGATGATTGATCATATGATATTTGTTTGTGAGAGAGATGGGAATGCCTTTTTGTCTTTGGGTGCATATGACAAACTAATGCTATTACACTCATCTTTGCATCAAAAAGTTCATTCCATCAAAAGTTGAGAGACTCTTAGCATAAAATGGCAAAGTGCATGAAAAAAACATTGATTCTCATGCATATATATTAAAGGGAAAAGGCATAATTTCATTCTTGAACTTATCTCAAGAAGTCAATTACACGCTTATTAAATTATCATAACGATCTATTACATATATTTCTTTTTTTCTTTTTCTTTACCTTTCCCTAGGAGCTCCCACCCCTTTTACTTCCTTGGTGACTCGAACTCACAATCTTCAGGATGGAAGTGAGAGGTGTTTACTATCCGAACAACTCTTTCTCGTTCCTATTACACACCTTTACTATTTAAAAATAATTTTTTTTAACCCCTTAAAATTGACGAGGCAAAAAACTTATTTTTAAAAAACGCATTTGACGGTAAAGAAATTAAAATCTTTGTTTTAACTATCCCTTCACCCCCACCCAACTCCTCTTCTTTATTTTTTTTCATCATTTTTTCATAGCCAATTTTCATCCACCCAACTATACCTCCATCAAAATCCTCTCCCCCATCCCACATCATATCCTATTTTAATGCTTATTTAATTTCACCATTTTTATTTTATTCGATTTTTCTCTTTGGCTTTGTTGGTGGTTGATTAAATTGATGGTTAAGTTTTAAAAATGGGATAATACCCAATTACCCCCCTAGCCTATACCCAAAATTCCTACGACACACCTTATCTTTGATGAGGTCCTATTACCCCCTCCAACTTTTTTTTTAAGTAATATATTACCCCTTGCGTGCCTACGTGGCAAAAATAATCTGTAAGGTCGATTTGTTTGTTGAACACGCGCCGGGACCCGCTTTTTCGGTTTTCGATAAAGTGACTTTAATGAAATATACTCCTCCTCTCTCACGTCCCACCCCACTCCATATGCCCCATAATTAATAAATCTATATGAATAAAGATAATGAGTTTTGTTTCAAATTGTTAATATTGATCTTTTATTATTTTATCATTTGGTATAATATAATTATCAAGTTCAGAATTAATAATCGACATAAAATAAGAATTAATAATCGACATAAAAAGATGTAAAGAATATATTAAATTTTACTTTACCTTTTCAAATCAAGGAGCTTGAATGATAATGGATGAAGCTTCTTCAAAAATGAAGAACCATAAACATGGGGTTATTTTTTGAAAAGAGGAAGAAGATGCTTTGAGAGAAACAATAAAATTTATTTTTGAATTTTTTTTCAAATTGTTTTGACACGTGGCTCATTTTTATTGGCCATTGTTAGCCAAAAGCTGCACTCACTCTGCACTCACTCCGCACTCACGCGCCCTAGATGGGTGAAATCACGATTTTTGCCACGTAGGCACGCAAGGGGTAATATATTACTTAAAAAAAAAGTTGGAGGGGGTAATAGGACCTCATCAAAGATAAGGTGTGTCGTAGGGATTTTGGGTATAGGCTAGGGGGGTAATTGAGTATTATCCCTTTAAAAATAAAATATAATGATGGATTTATTGGTGTGGGGTGACAAAGAAGCGAGATTTGAAGGTGGTGGAGAAGAAAAAATCGTTATTGGCAATGATGATAGTGATATTTAGTGGTGGGATGATGTAATTTTGGTGATAAATTTGTCTATGGTGTCAAATTTTGTCGTGAATTTCTCTAATTTTTGTGGGGATAATAGTGATAGTATGATTTTGATGGTGGATTTGATTGTAGGTGAGGAAGTTTATGATGGCTATTTTGATTTTCATGGTGAAATATATATATTTGGTAGTAATATGGCGGCAATGGTAGTGATTTCACGGTGGTGTTCAATGAAGAAGAAATAATTGAATAATATGGAGAATTTTAGTCAAAAATTGACATGACATCTGTGTGGCAGTGACATGGCATTGATGTAGCGCAAGTGTGATACACCTTCCATTGTGAGAATGGTGCTACACATCTTAGGGGGTAAAAAAATTCACTATTTAGCTGTAGAGGTGTGTAATAGATCACTATATTAGTTTAAGCGTATAACTGACTTTTTCAAATCATGTTCGTGGAGTACTTTTTTGATCCCTATATTAAAAGATAAAAGGTAAGAATTAAAATATCTAGAGGTGGCATTCCATATTAAGTTATTGATATATAAAGATTAAATATGATAATAAATCTACGAATAATTGAAACTTAGTTGATGACATTAATCTCAGAATAATTAACTAATAAATTTTCACTGTAATATATAAAGATTTTATTTAGTTTTTAAAAAAATCACTCATTTTTAAATAATAAGAAAATGCTAAGAAATTATTTACTTTAAACCACATGAGTACTGAAATTAGGTCTTAGGCGTAATCACACCCCAAAAGTTAGCTCAAAGGGAGGAGGATTGCCAAAACCTTATAAGGAGTCTACTCATCTTATTAACCATCGATGTGGGACTTTTGTCATTCTTTAACACTCCGCCTCACGCCTAGTGCTTAGTATCTGGTGCGTAGACAATTTTAGTTTTTGGGGCCCCAACATCGTGTGATATGGACCTGCTCTGATACCATGTGAAATTAGGTCTTAGATCTAACTCACATCCCAAAATTTAGCTCAAAGGAAGGAGGATTGTCCAAGCCTATAAGGAGTCTACCCATCTCATAACCATCGATGTGAGATTTTTGTCATTCTTTAACAAGTACTATTCTGTAAAACCAACTGTTTACTTTGATTAATAAAATTGTTTGATGCAGTATAGCCAAATTTTTACACATCTTTTTTTTTTTAGACAAGTTCTTGATTATTTTTTTTATTGAACATCTGAAAAAGAAATTCTTAATTATTTTAATTGTGTTCACACCTGAACATGTTAATAAATAAACTAATACATACAAAGTGTTGTAAACTAAAGGAAAGATCCATCAATATACATTCACAATGAGCTTATAAGCAAATTTTACTTTAATTAGGTAATTGGTAATAAAGGTTAGCTATTGGGTATCTATGCATACAAAATAATCTAAGGAGAATAATTTTCATAATGAGGTTGTAAATAAACTTTATTCATTTTAGATATGAACAAATTTGCTATTTGGAAAATCAAATTTCAAGTTATAAATATTATCGGCTCAAGGCTGAGGTGCCTTCATAATTTTTGACACATCCAAAAATTTAAATAATAAATTTTATGATTTTATTTAACAAAAAATTATATTGAATATAGTAAGAAAATATAAAAAATCTTATAAAAAGGGAAGAAAGAAAGAAAGAAAAAAACTACTCACTTTTTAAAAGAAATATTTTAGAACTTTGAAGTAAACTACTCAAATTTTAATGTAAACAAACAATTTTTTTTATAATAATATCCAATGTAATGTATTGAAAACACATATCTAATCAAAGGCATATTGAGGATTTCAGAAGGATGAGTGCACTACTATCAAAAAATACTTCTAAGATATAAATTTGAGCGATTTGACTTTTAGGTTTATAATATGAACCATTAAATTTTAAAAATTATAAGCCCAATATACATAATGGTGATAGTTTTAAATTTTAATATATATATTTGATTTAATTATATAATTTTTTACTTAGGAATTTTCAATTAACACTCTTGAACTTTGAAAGATAAAACCAAAAAAATAAAAGAAAAATTAGTAGAAATGTCAAAACTCTTAGCTATAATCACTTGGAGAGGTGTTATTAAAAAAATAATATAGATATTAGATTTAAAAATTTCTATTCTCACTTAGCGAGGTGCACTCACTTATCGTCGTATCTTATATGATACTTTGAACGTGGATTCGGACATCTATATTTAAGTTTTTTCAAAATAATATAATACTTCTCCCTACGTCCACTTTTATTTGTCATATTGCGATTTTCGAAAGTCAATTCGATTAATTTTTAAAGTTAAATTAGATTACATTAATTCGATATTTAAACAAAAAATTTAGATATTCAAAAATTATATGAAAAGTACTATAAATTGCAAATTTTTTTGCATATCAATATGATGAGAAAATATATCTTAAAATATTAGTCAAAGTTCTTATAATTTGACTCTAAAAATAGAAACCGTGACAAAAGAATAAAATAAAAGGAGAGAGTATTATATATAATCTAGAGAGAACAACATAGATTCACGTGAACCAGCAGAATCCCTTTAGATACGTCTCTGTATCTAACATTTTATTAATCTAGTTAATATTTGTACTATAATAATAGTAATAGTAACCATATTATGTAAAGTGAAGCTTTATGTCTTTTATAAATAAATAAAATATTTTCTAAAACAACATACAATGATGGTTTCAACGAGATCTTCAGATTTCAAAATATTTTTTATCTGATTAACAAGATCTGAATAGCTAGTAAAAAATGCTTCCATTTGTGTGATTCATATTTTTCATATTTGACTAATGAAGAAATCATTGGTCCCTATGTTCTTACAAGAATAAAATAAAATGAGCACGCAAAATAAAATAAAAGTTAAAGAAAATAGAATGGACGAAGAAGATTACAAAAAAATCAACGGGTATCAACATAATAAGGGATAATTGTAGAGAATGACAAACTAATAAAGGTAATTAAATGGAGTAACTTACCTTTCATTTATTCCCTTTAATAAGCAAACTCTCGATCAATTTGCTATATTAGGGCCCACAGAATTGTATAAAATATCTTCCCAAAATTAAAATCGTCTTTTTTGTCTTTCCCCTTCATATTATACAATCTCTTCTCCTTTCCTTCAATTTCTCCTTAATATTCTCCACAAATTCAATTTCAAATTTCAAACTTCTTTAGCACGTCCTTGCGGTTTTCAAAAGTATTTCAAAACTTTCAGGTACTGCCAAAAACTCATCGAATTTTGTCAATTTTTGTTAATTTTTTTCAATTCTTTCAAACTACCTTTTCACTCCACTTCATAATTATTCAGATTTTTGTGAATCAACATGGGTGTGTTGATTTCTTCAATTTTATACTCAATTTTGAATTTAATCACATTCGTATCAATCCCTAGTTGCATTGCAATGACATTATACAACTCATTATACAATGAAATTTCTTTAAAATTCACCCCCTCAATTGTATAATCGACGTAACAATTGTCATTGTCCCATCTACCAGAATGCATAACCAAAATAGCCAATGAAGCCATTTTCAGAAGTTCTGTATAAAAATCAAATTATATACATATGCATTTGTAGGCTTAAGAATTTCAACAACACACAGAACATATATTTATACAAATTCTATCAACTTTAGTTTTTAACTTATACACATATTCAAATTATATCAAAAGTCTTTATATACACAAAACTAAAGTTTTTACGATTCACCCAAAAACACTAAATATGTATATGTATATAACTAACAAATTCATATAAACATACAAAAGTTCTATACAATTATACAATTCACCAAAAAATACTAAACAAGTATATGTATATAACTGACAGATTCGAATAAACATACAAGAGTTTCATACACTTATACAATTAACAAAAAAAAACTAAATAGGTATATGTATATAATCGTATAAACATTAAACAGTTCCATATACTTAAACAATTCACCAAAAAAACACTAAGTGGGTATATGTATATAACTAACATATTCAAATTAACATACATCAGTCTCATACACTTATACAATTCACCCAAAAACAACTAAATAGGTATATATGTATATAATTCGTATAAACATTATCACTTTCATATACTTATACATATTATGAATATCCAAAAAAAAAGGATGAAGATATATTGTATAAACGAAAACATAATAGTTTAATACATGAACTCGACGAATCTTATATCACATATACGATTCCAACACAAAAAATACTGTGAAATCAACGAATCTCATATCAGAAATTCAAAATAATCAACAAATTTATCACAATTTTTTCTAAATTTCAAAATTAACTATTCAAATATGTTAGGGACAAAATATACACATCTCAATATACATTCAACTGAATTGATGAAAGTGAAAAATAAAGTATGATTTTAAACACCATTGACGACAAAAACAAAAACAAAATCAGAGTATGCTTTCGTCATGAAATTGCCTCCTATTTGTATCTCTGAAATCAAATTTATCTCGCTTGTTTGATACCTTCAATAGCTTGATCGATTTTTGAACTGACTACAATGGAAATAAAAATATTTAGCCTCTCTTTTATTTGTCTAGCAAATAGGAATAATAATCTCTCTTTAATAGGAAAAGAAAAGTCACGTTTCTCTGAAAGAGCTCACCGGGGGAGGTTAGTGTTTCTCTCAGAGAGCTCACTAGAAAGGTTATTTGTGTGTTTCTCTCAAAGAGATTTGGAAAAGGTATGTAAACTTTCTCCTTTTGAATTTTGATTTGGCAAAGGTTTTAATTTCAATTTTATTGAAGTAGGGCGGAAGTTTCTTTCCTTATTGAGAATCATTAGTTAGCAGTTTCAGTTAGTTAACTTTCCTATTAGTTGTTAGTCACATGGTTAGTTAGTTAAGTCACATGGTTAGTTAGTTAGTTGGTTATATTGTTAGTTAGTGTAATCACATTTTTTCTTATTCTTTGATAAGTCTAGTAACTTCCAAATCACATGTATATAATGGAAGAGAAGTCATAGATGAAAGGTAACACAATTGAAAGGAAAACAGATTGTTTCTCTCTTCTTCTTCTTCTTCCTCTCTACAATGGCAGTTAGCTCATTGCATCAGTGAAATCGTTGGAGCCATTGGAGCTCTTAACTCACTGCATCAGTGAGTTCTTGTTATGGTATCAGAGCAGGGATAGATTCCCTCGTTTTTGTGACTGTAGGATCTGTGTTTGATCCTGTTTTTGTATCCAAATCCATTAGTTTGCCATGGCAGAAGTCACAAGTCAAACAACTGCTGCTAGAATTGATATGAATAGTGTGTTCTATGTTCATCCTTCAGACAATCCAGGAACACCACTCGTTCCAGCTCAATTTGATGGAGTTGGATACAGATCATGGAGAAGAGGTATCTTACGAGCTTTGTCTGTGAAGAATAAGACAGGTTTTATTGATGGAAGTTGTGTAAAGCCTGCTGAAAGTTCACCACAAGCTCGACAATGGCAGAGATGTGATGATATGGTAACTTCATGGATATTGAATTCTCTTACCAAAGAGATTGCAGATAGTGTTGAATATGTTAACAATTCGTGTGAGCTTTGGAAGGAGCTAGAAGACAGATATGATCAGACAAATGGTGCGAAATTATATCAGATTCAAAAGGAGATTGATGATTTAACACAGGGAACACTAGACATCACTGTCTATTACACAAAATTGAAGAAGCTGTGGGAAGAACTAAACACTTTGAACACGAAGAGCATATGCACATGTACATGTACTTGTGGTGCCAAAGATAGTATGCACAAATCAGAACAGGATAGACGATTGATACAATTCCTTATGGGATTGAATGAAGTTTACACTGTGATTAGAGGTAACATACTCATGATGAGTCCTCTACCTTCTATTGCACAAGCCTTCTCTCTGTTGATTCAAGAGGAAAAACAAAGAGAATACAGGCCTACCAGTCGTACACCTATGGAGTCAATCTCACTAAATGCAAATGCTGGCAGAGGATCACAAGGTGGAAGAGGATATAGAACTAGTTTCTCAAGTAATAGTGAATTGAGTAACAATAGTAACAGAGGTGTTTTGATCTGTGATTTCTGTAAGAAACAAGGTCACATTAAGGAGAAGTGTTATAAACTACATGGATATCCTCCAAAGAATAATGCTCCTAATAATAGAACAAACAATCCACAACAGTTCAATACACAACAACAGTTCAATACACAACAGTTCAGACAGAACAATAATCAAAACTTCAGAGGAAGAAGGATTGTGGCTAATGCACATGGGGAAGAATGCTCACAAGAAAACAATAATTCAAATGCTGTCATTACACAAGAACAATATGGTCACATTATGAGCTTGTTACAGCAGTTTCAGATTGATGGTTCAGGAGAGGATTCCAAGAATAATGCTGAATCTAACAAGTTTGCAGGTACAATATTATGCACTTCTTCTATTGATTTTGGTACTACTTCATGCAAATGTTCTAGATCAAGCATAGACTTGTGGATCATTGACTCAGGAGCTTCAAACCATATGACATACAATAAATCTTCATTAACAAACATTCAAACACTACCCTATCCTATACTCATCTCACTTCCAAATGGATACAAGGTCAAAGTGACAGAGTTTGGTGATGTACATATTACACCTAAAATGATCTTAAACAAAGTATTGCATGTTCCTTCTTTCAAGCATAATCTCATTTCAGTGCAGTCTTTAGTTTCTTCAATGAAGTGTATAATTTCTTTTACTGATACAACCTGTCTATTACAGGCCCCTTCAGTGAAGAGGCCTCAGGCAATTGGTAGTAGCAAGGATGGCATTTACTATATGTGTGGAAGATGCTTGAAAAATGCTACTCAATCTACTGATCTTGTTTGTAGTTGTATACCTCATGTTTGTAGGAATATTCCCTTTCTAAGTTCAGTTTGTAATGATTCATTTGTGGAAAATTCCAGTAAACTTCCTGTAATGTCTGTTTCTTCATCTACTGAGAATACAAATATGTTGAATAATTGTGTATCTCTTGAACCTCTTAAGGATGATGTGGATTTACTGTGGCATAACAGACTTGGCCATGTACCCTTTGTAAAGATGAAAAACATGCCTACAATTCCTGTTAAGTTTTCTGCTAGACAGCCCTTTACTTGCACTGTATGTCCAATGGCAAGACAAACCAGACTACCATTCACTCATAGTACAACTCATTCTAAGAGTATCTTTGACCTTCTTCATATTGATTTATGGGGTCCTTACCATGTTCCTACATATGACAATTGTAGATATTTTATTACCCTTGTAGATGACTATAGTAGAGCTACCTGGACATATTTGTTAAGCACCAAAAGTAATGCCATACAGGTTCTTCAAACCTTTATCAATATGATAGAAAACCAGTTTCAAACAACTGTAAAGTGTATCAGATCAGACAATGGGTTAGAATTCAACAACAATGAAACACTTAGGTTCTTTCAAGCCAAAGGCATTACACATCAGAAAAGTTGTCCTTATACTCCACAGCAAAATAGCATAGTGGAGAGAAAACACAGATACTTGCTTGAAACAGCTAGAGCACTACTTTTCCAATCCAAGTTACCTACTAAGTACTGGGGTGATTGCATTCTTACTTCTACATACCTTATTAACAGGCTTCCATCCACATATCTACAAAATAAGTGTCCTTATGAGATGTTGTATAAGGAAAAACCAAAATATAGTCAATTAAGATCTTTTGGATGTCTATGTTATCCCACATTACCTAAGGTTCACAGAGACAAACTAGAACCAAGAACCACCCCTCATATCTTTATAGGATATCCATCTGGAATAAAGGGGTACAAGGTAATGAGTCTTGCCACAAGGAAAATACAAATCTCAAGAGATGTAATTTTTCATGAGGATATTTTTCCATTTTCTTTCTCTTCAGATAATAGCAATTTTTTCTCTATTCCAAAGACTTGTTCTACTGATCTGTCTGAATCTTGTGATGCATTGTTAAATAGTCATTTAGATGTAATTGATGATCATTCAACTCTGTCTCTCAACCCTCAACCTATACATCCATCACCACCTATACAAACTGAAGTACCAATCCCACCTATACCACAGAGAAAATCCAATAGAGAAACCAAAATACCTTGTCATCTAAAGGACTATGTTTTATCATTTCCTAGTCTAAAGAACAACTCTGTTTCTAATACCATTCCAAACATCAACCAAAACAGCCTGAACAACTTTGTTTCTAATACCATTCCAAACATCAACCAAAACAGCCTGACTTCTAATGCATTGTTCAGTAAATATAGCCATATTAGTCCTGATGTCATTGCTTCTAAAAGTCAAGTCTTGGTTGAGAACATTTGCTGTGATAGTGAACCACATTCCTATGAAGAAGCAGCATTGAGTCCTGCATGGCAAAAGGCAATGGAACAAGAATTTGATGCTTTACATACAAACAGAACTTGGGATTTGGTTAAACTGCCTATGGATAAACAAGCTATTGGTTGTAAATGGGTATACAAAGTGAAGCATAAAGCTGATGGTAGCATTGAGAGGTTCAAGGCTAGATTGGTAGTTAAGGGATACACCCAAAAGGCTGGAATAGATTACACAGAAACATATTCACCTGTTGTCAAGATGACAACTGTGAGAACATTGATAGCATGTGCAGTGAAGAAAGGATGGGAAATGTTTCAACTTGATGTCAATAATGCATTTCTGCATGGTGATTTAAATGAAGAGGTGTACATGACAATACCTCAAGGTCTTGATGTGGATGAACCAGGTTTAGTTTGCAAGCTTAATAAGTCTTTATATGGACTTAAACAAGCCAGCAGACAATGGTATGCCAAATTGACTGAAGCTTTGTCCCTTAGAGGATATACACATTCACACTATGATTATTCTTTGTTCTACAAGAAGTCTAATTCACTAGTGGTGTTTGTAGCAGTTTATGTTGATGATATAGTCTTAACAGGCACAGATACATCTGAGATCACTCAACTCAAGATATACCTTGATGAGACATTCAAGATTAAAGATCTGGGTAAACTTCATTATTTTTTGGGTATGGAGATACTTGACACTGCAGGAGGGGTTCTTATTTCACAAAGGAAGTTTGTACTTGATTTACTGAAGGAATATGATTGTTTCAGATATACATCTTTGTCATCTCCTCTTGATCCCAATGTTAAACTTAAAGCCAAGGAGGGAACTTTATTGTCTGATCCCACTTATTACAGAAAGCTTGTGGGAAAGCTGAACTTTCTCACTAATACTAGAATGGATATAGCCTTCAGTGTTCAACAATTGAGTCAGTTCATGCAGGATCCCAGAACTCCTCATTTACAAGCAGCTTTTCACTTGCTCAGGTACATAAAACAAGATCCTACCCTGGGAGTCTACTTATCAAGAGATCCTAACTGTGTTATGAAGGCATATTGTGACTCAGATTGGGCTACATGTCCAGACTCTAGAAGATCAGTAAGTGGATTCCTAGTATTACTTGGAGATAACCCTATCAGTTGGAAGTCTAAGAAACAAGAAACCATATCACTGTCATCTGCAGAGGCTGAATATAGGTCACTCAGGAAGGTGGTAGGTGAATTGGTGTGGCTGCACAGGTTGATCAATGAATTGACAATACCTCATTCTGCTCCCATTATGGTATATTGTGACAGTCAAGCTGCCATACACATAACACATAACCCTGTGTTTCATGAGAGAACTAAACACATTGAGGTTGATTGTCATTTCGTACGTGATAAGCTGCAGGAGGGGCTCATTTCAATCCAACATGTAACCACAAATGAACAATTGGCAGACATTTTTACTAAGACTCTTACTGGCATTAAGCATACTGCTATTTTGAACAAGTTGGCTGTAAGATCATTACCACCAACTTGAGGAGGGGTATTGAGAATCATTAGTTAGCAGTATCAGTTAGTTAACTTTNATTGTTAGTTAGTGTAATCACATTTTTTCTTCTTCTTTGATAAGTCTAGTAACTTCCAAATCACATGTATATAATGGAAGAGAAGTCATAGATGAAAGGTAACACAATTGAAAGGAAAACAGATTGTTTCTCTCTTCTTCTTCTTCTTCCTCTCTACAATGGCAGTTAGCTCATTGCATCAGTGAAATCGTTGGAGCCATTGGAGCTCTTAACTCACTGCATCAGTGAGTTCTTGTTACCTTTTGACTGGGTAGGGTTTTAATTTCGATTTCGTTGAAGTAGTGTGAAAGTTCTCTTTTCCTTTTGAGTAAGTAGGGTTTTAGTTTCAATTTCATTGAAGTATTGTGGAAGTTTTCCTTTCCTTTTGAGTGGGTAAGGTTTTCCTTTAATATTATCATCAGAAAGAGTTTATCTTTTTTGTTGTGGGGAGTGTCTATATTTTTTACTAAGTTAATGTATGGACATGAACTCCAAGCTACTATCTGTTTGCTTATAGATGATGAATGATCAAGGTTTAGATGAATGCACTTTGATGGCTTTAGAAAGAAGGCATTCATGAATATGATGGGCCAAAGTTTGCTCATTACCTAGTTTCTTGGGCACAAATTTGAAATTGGTGTAGACTAGCAAAAATGAGTTTAGATTGGGGATTGGGAGATGTTATGAAGTTCATATAGCATTGGATAGGCAATTGTAAAAGTTCGATGTTTAATTCCTTTTAGTTTGAGGAGCTGGTTCAGTGAGTACATATGCTTATGTGTAAGCCAGATCTTCTAATTTCTTTCATTTGGTTACATGAAGAGTATAATCCTTTTGATTTATATATTTCTGACAACTTTAAAAATTGTAGATGACTTTTGACAAGTTGATAGGTTTATCTTAGAAGCATACAATTAGATTATTTGTTCTTCCATTATTTGATAATGAAGCTTGCCTTGGAAAATAAGTTTCTGTACGTGTAGACAATACAGATTTGTTAATGCAATGGGAGCTGGGAATATTGAGAAAGCAACTATAGGATACCTTCTTGCTAGAGAAAATAGTAGTCACTCGTTTTCTGCTTGCGTTAAAGCTCATATCAGGGCATTAATGAAATTATTTTTGTTAAAAAATCACTCTAATGGTACATGGAACTCATTATTCCTCCCTTGATTGAACATGATCAATTTCTCTATGATTAAAAAAAATCCTTCTTAACATCACTGGTGGGAGGAAAAAAACCCTAGATTCATCTCGTCATCTCTACAAATACGGATCACTGAGAGTTTTGAAATTTGTCTTCTTGATTCCTCCCCTTTCGTATTATTTTTAAGGCATAATATATAAATATGCCCTTTAACTTGGCTTCGAATCCATTTATGCCCTTCAACTTTGGGTGTGCACAAGTAGACACTTAAACTTGTATAAAATTGAATAAATAGACAATGTCCTACATGTCATCCTATAGGTCATTTTTTGTCCTACATGGTGTCCTACGCATATTTTGCCATATAAGACTCATGTGTTAATTTATTTAAAAGTTGAATAGTTAAAGTGTTTGTTTATGCATTATGAAAGTTGGAGGTCAAAGTTAAAATTTGAAGCCAAGTTTAGAATCCAATATATGTATTATGCCTATTTTTAAAGCGTTCATGTTTTTTTGTTCTATATATTACTGTTCAAGTTGTGTAATCATAGTGATTGTTGTTAGTATCTTGGCTCTTTCTATTTTTTATTTGATTATCTTCAAGGAGTTAGTATTTTATTATGGAAATTTTAAATTCATGTATATTTTCTTTGTAGTTATATTTCTTTTTAGTTTGAAAATAGTTGAATTACTCGCTCTAATGCCTTATGCATTATGTGGAAAGTGGACAAAAATTGGTAGAAATATTTAGAAAGCTTTGAATATGATGAATTATGTTAAATTTTTGTTGTTCAAATTCTTGTATCTAGAAATGTTGAGAAAGAATCATCTAATAATGATGAAGTAGTATTATGAGTTTTTGAATTTTGAAAATCTGAAAATTATTATCTATTTGATTATACCCTCTAAAATATGTGGTACTTACAAGTAGAAGATAGGAGGAGCTTTTGAATTTTGACTTGAGGGAAGAAATATAAGAAAAATAAGGCAAGAACTCATGTGACCCTTCAAGTGTTAGCAACAATGAATTTGAACAATAAATAGAGATTTGTTGATATGTTAAATAGCTAGTAAGTATTACTATATCACTTAACAAGTTCAGAACTATAACCACAAGTGGAAGAATATAGATGTCAATCAAGAAGATTTAGTGCTTGTTATTACTAATTGTTTTCTAATAGTTGTTCCTGCTTCCATTACTATTTAATCGTGTAGCACCACCTCATTAACTTATATTTTTTCTCTCTCATTTCGTATGGCATGTTTGACCTAAGTTTCTCAGATTCTGAAACTAGTATTCTTTGTTTTTTCCTGCTTTGAAAGAAAATGAGTAGTCCATGAAGTTATCAAAGTGGAAGAAAATGATTTGTCATATTTGGTTTTTCACATTGGTTTGAATTTGAGAAGTGCAAAACTTGTGAGAACAATAGAGGTAAGAGAACAGTATAGAAACAGAGAATGTATGTATATAGGTTGTTATAAGAGTGTTATATAGCATAGAGTGAACAGTGGGGAGGAGAGCAGCTAACCGTGAATTACCGGAGGATTATAATGGTGACAAGTTTTGGCAGAATAAAAGTGAGATATAGAGAGTATGATTAAATTGATTATATGTATCAACTCCACCACTCCTTAGTTAGGTTGCACGTACTATATGTATACATACAACTTTTCAAGTTTGGAACTTCATTGCGTTTTTACTTTATTAACTATACTATGAAGAGCAGCTTTTGATTTATGGTCAAATCAAGTATCACTTGGATTCACCCTTGCTACTAATTGGCAATTTGAAGTCTTATTGTGGAATTTCTTGCGCTGCAACAGATTTACCCTTTTTCCTTTCAACCCTACTTGCATTTACACCTCAATAGATGAAAAATTTTTAATAGTCACAACTTTAAGCAGATCCTAGCAAATATGAAAAATATCACAACTGTAAAGATCTCAACAAAAAAAATGAGAATTTTTGTACCTGTTTAGAGGAAAAAAGAAGGACAGAGGCCGTAGAGATCTCATTTGTGGAAACCATTATAAAAAAAAAGTTTATTCTTAAAGAGGGTTTTTGTAGCTACTATGTTATTTTTATACTAGGAACGAGGGGGAGTTAGGTGGATTTAGGTAGGAGAATTAAGGTGATGCAAGGTTTATATAGGAGAGTGTAAGTAATAGGAAGGAGAGCAGCTAGCAGGAGGATATAATGTTGACATATTATGGCAAACCAGAAGCAAGAGATAGAGATAGTGTTGGTTAATTTTTTTGTATGGATCATCTCCAGCACTTCTTAATTAGATGTATGTTAGATGGATCTATAGAATGGTGGTCTAGTGTGATGCTGAAAACTGCAAGTTTGCCCGCAAAAAAAAGTTGCAGTCCAATTTGTCTTCATTTCTACTTTTGACTTGTTGCTGCTTGAAGACTTTGGTTGCTACTAGGTGCAAGTCTTAACTGTATTTTGCTTTGGTTTGAAGATGCTTCTGAATGTGCAGATTATGAAGAATTTGTGTTCGTATGACTTGTTGCTTTATCCAAATTGCTGGAGAACTATTTGAATATTTAAAAATAAAATTAATACAACTAACTATAGAATCGGGAAAAACAGGGTGAGGAAATTTTACTTTTTTTTGGTGTAGTCTTTTGACTATGTACATGTACCAGAAGTCATCTTTTGCTACTTATTTTCTGTACGCAATCATACTTACTGAAGCCTCAATGTGTATAGGACAATCAAAAACTGAAAGTGGCTAATAATGCTTCTTTAGCACGTATGTATGAATGAAGTTACTTGAAATGAGAAGATCAAATGTAACTTTCCTTACAGTTTATTGTTATGTGAATATGGTCAAATTTTTTTTATTTTTTGGAACAATGAAAATGCAAAGAAGGTTAAAGTAGTTGAATTGGTGCTGAAAGGCAGTGAATAGGCACTTGATCATGATATTTAGGATTGTATGTTGATTTTTACTTGTGATGCACAAGTCAAAAATTGTTGGTTAGTGTGTTGATACAGCCTGATTTCCTTTGTGACTAGTGTGTTATTGCCGAAATTAGGTTCTAAAGACATGATTCTCTAATTGAAATTACATTAGAGAGTCGAAGTAGGTTACTGGTGTAAAATCAATTTTTACATGCAGACATCACATACAAGATGGGAACGACATGAGCATTAAAATATCTTTAGGCCTTTTATTCATTTCATACTACTAAAGGCACCTCTAATGTGGTCGAAAATATCTAACACGATTTCATTCAGATGCTGAAGTAATTTGTTCAGAGGTTGCAAGAGCTGTAAGAAGAAAAATGCCTATGAAACTTTTGCTTCATTGAGGGAAACATGATTTTTTTATTCTTTTCCTCCTTTGTGATGGTCGTCCCTTTTAAATTATGTCTGAAAGAAATAATATTATTGATTTATATATACATTTATTTCAAGTTGGATTTCACAGAGGGTTGAAAGAATGGCGTTAGACAAATCATACTTAGAGGCTGGTTCCACATCATCTAGTGATATTACATCAATATGGACAAATGTGGCAGGAGGTGTGAGTTCACGGGATTGGAGCACAACCTTCCTCCTGTCATCCACCAACATTGTTGTCTGGTGCTTCTACTTCTCAATCTTCGAAAGAAATTGAAGCAATGCGAAGACAAATTTCAAAGCTTACAGAATGACTTCAATCATCTGAAGCTAACTTTGCTAAAATGCAGAAGTTCATGGAGAAACATACGGCTGAATCTGATAATAGTGAATAAGAGACTGACTCTGATGAAGAGTAGATTGTGTTATGGTTGTTTAGATAGTTTCTATCATATTTAGATATATTTTGAACTATTTACTTTCTTTTTGAATAACAACTTTATACTTATTAGACTTGATTTTGATGATGCTTGAGCTTTTAGACTCAATTTAACTGAATGCAATTTGAATGTTTAGGAATATATTCGATGTTTGATTTTATTGTTGAGTTTTGTAAATGGATGATAGTATTAATTTCGCATGTGGTCTACCAAATAAAAAATATTTTTCAGTAATAAAATGTAATTTTTTCGACTACAATAATATGCAATATCATATAATATTTTTCAAAAAAGTTAAAATTGTCGACTACAGTGATCGACAGCTTACCTAAATAGTGAATAAATTAATTATGTATATTGATTGTAGTGAACGGAAAAGTACTTAAATAATTATAAATAAATAATATATGCCAACCACAATAGTCGGAAGATAGATTAATTAATTATTTAAATGTTCAACTATTACGACTATCATAGTCGGCATTCTTTCAATTATTAAATTATTATTTTAATAGTTTTCGACTATAGTAGTCGGCGTTTAGGTACTTAATGGTCGGATCTTGTTTAATATTTTCTGACTACCGTAGTCGGAAAAGACCGACTGCTGTTGTCAGTAAAGAATTTCCGATGTTTAATATACGACTACTATAAAGTAGTCGGAAGGTCATCGGAAAAAAAAAATCCATTTTCCAATTACATTCCGACTAATTTTGTAGTCGGAAAACAGCGAATTTCCAGTAGTGTTTGTTGTGTACTTTTTTTTGTCATTTCCTTTTCAATATTTTCGGTGTTTAGAGTTTTTATGTGGAGACCCCAAGTTATTTATGATTTGTTGGGACTGAGAATTCAGACATCATGTGTTTTGTTTGGTTTTGTTTAAGTTTCTATGTTTGGGAGCTTTTGAAAGTTGAACAGTTTTAAGTCAAAACTTCATATAAAATGTAATTCTGATGGTTTCATTAGCTTTACAATGTTGTGTTTGATCTAGCTAAACCTTAGCTTTGGGTCTCGACGCCTCCAGATCATTTATAACTTCCGTGTGGCTTATGGCTAAAATGACGCTTAGGCATGGGATCCACTTTTTATTGAGACAACCTCCCCTAAAAGTTTTAAAATCTCTGAAGAGTTTGAAATATCAAATTTGATGGGGTTGCATAGCTCGTTAGCATGCACATGATTTCAAATGAATCTTGAGCCCTATTAGATTATTATCAGCTCAAATGCTCAACTGGTGCAGCACCCTTTGTGCTTCGCGTTCACGCGCCTAGCGCCGCGTTCTTGAAATATCGATGATTTTGGTCTCTGCATTCGTGAGCCTGGTGTCCCGCTCACAAAGATTAGGTGCCTTAGCCCTCACATTCATTGGCCTTGGCTTCGCTTTTGCGAAGATTAGGGTTTGATTGTGCTCTAAGATGATGCTTAGCATAGATCGCATATGAGTTTGGAATGCATGAGACAAAATTAAGATTACTTTCTTATTTCTATTTTCTTGATTTTCGTAGGAGCCTCAGGCTAGTAATGGGTTGCAAGGATCCGGCTCCCCTTCATTATCCATTTTCTTTGTTTCATCAAGTATACATCTAAATGAGAGACATGTGTCTCATCTAAGTTTTAAAGGTCAAGATTATACTACATTAATAAATATTATAGTCATAGTTAACTTAACTAATTTTGAAAAACTACTCCCTTAATATGGTGAGAACAAAATATTTTCTATAAATTTTGATATTTCATTAATTTTATCTTATATTTTTATATTCAAATATTCACAAGATATTTTTTAAGAGGTTCATAAGATTTAAAGTGAATAAGTAAAAATAAACGAAGACAATATAATAAAAAAGTGTTAATTGGTGTGTTAAATTCCCTTTTGACCTACCAATTAGACTAAGTTATTTATGGTTACATCATTGTCTTTCCAAGATTTTCCTTTGCAACAAAATCTTTGATGATTGACTATATGATATTTTATTTTTAAGAGGGACATGGAAATGCCTTTTTGTCTTTAGGTGCATATGATAAGCTAACTAATGCTATTCCACTCATCTTTGCATAAAAAAAACCAGTGCATTAAAAGTTGAGATGCTCTTGGCATAAAATGCCAAAGTGCAAGAAAAAAAGAAATTCATTCTCATGCATATGTTAAGATAAAAATTAAAATATCTAGAGTTGGCATTCCATATCAAAAAATGAAAAACAATCTACGAATAAAAATAAAGATTAGAATTAATTTAATCTCAACTTTTTATATGGATATATTTAATCATCACAGATAAATATTAACATAAATAGGTAAAATTTATAATTTGTGAAATTGAAATTGCTAGCATAAATCAATTGTGCAAATAAATTTCTCTCTAAAAAGAGGAAAATATGATTATTATTTTTACCAATGGTTGTGTTTAGCCAGCTCACTAGCACATTAATTGTTAATTGAATAGTGATGACTTTTCACTAGCAAATGATATTTTTATACTGAATTGGAAGTTAGAACCACAGATTGTATGATTTTCTCAGATTCCATGATAAAATTAATTAAAAGAGTAAAATGACATAATTTCTCAAGGAAGTGACACAATTAATTTATGATTGAATATAAATAAGAAAAGTTAAATGTCACTTTCCTAGACAAATGCATGACAAATCTCCTTTTTGGTGCAATTTTTATCCACATATTGAGGCTATTATTGGTATCTAGTTGTGACATAAATTATAGATCAAGTGGATATATTTTTGGAATTTGCTATGACTTCTAAATGATGTCATGAGGCTTTTATATAAATTAAAAAATAAATAATATGAGCAAAAAGACATGAAGGACGTGTGTAGCACTTACATCATGCACATTGTGAAAAACTTGAAGTTCTCACCCAAATAAGTCATTATTGATATAAAGTTACCAAAATAATATATTTTTTGAAATTTTATAAAATTACTACAAAAATATTACTCACTAACACTTTAAGTTGTATTTTATTTTAAAAAAATTCTATGAGAAAAAAAAGACAAAGATCTGACAGAGTAAATAGATACAAAATAGTATTATCGAGAACGTTTTATAATTCATTACTCTAAGACACATTTTACAGCTAAAGCTGACTCACAATAACGAGTCTTCGGAATAACTGAAAATTAATGTTCAATCTAGTGCCTACCTCGTTTAACTTTATTCAACTTTTCACTATTAAAATGAATATATATAGTGGAAATTTTAATAAATGAATGAGGCAAATATAAGATTGAATTTCAATTTTCAGTAATTCAGAAGAAACACTACTATGAATCACATTTTAGATGTAAAACGTGCCTTAGAATAACGAATTATAAACATTGCTGACAATAACATTTATGTTTGTTTACTCTACTAGATTTTTGAATAAAATATTACTTAGAAATACGTGTATATTAATTTTGTAAAATTTCAAAAAAATGTATTATTTTGATAAATTAATTTTAATAGTGATTAATTTTGGTCAAAAATTCAAAAAAATATACAATTATTTTGACTTGACATTTCACTTATTTTCTTTCTATTAATTTTTTCAAGATCACTATTATATGTTCGATTTGGATATAAAATCTAAAAAAGTGATGTATAATTTATGTATTATTTTATTCGTTTGTTGGAAAACTTTAGCTTTTGCAGCAAGCAAAGTAAAAGAACGATAAAACTAACATAAACATAAAGGGAGACTCAATATTTATGAGAAGTAAGAAGTCTTGTTGTCAGAGACGAACCAACTATAAATAGATCTTATTTATACTTTCTTTGTATTGTTTGGTTTGTACGATTGGTTTACTAAATTACACTTCTAATTAAATCTTATTTAGGGTGAAGTAATTTTTTTAGATAGTCATCAATATTTAGAAAATTACCTAAGAATATCATTTATGTTTGTTTTAGGACTATAATATCATTCCATTTTACCTATTTTTCTTAAACTATACTTGACCAAAAAAAATACATTATCTCTCTCCTATTAGGATGTCATGTTACATTACTTATTTTTTTATTATTAAAAAAATATGCTTTAAACCTATTTAAATGTTAGGTTGCAATATTTTTTTTAAAAAATATTATTTTCTATTAATGCTTTTTAAATTTTTTTCTTAGATATATAAAGATAAATTTTAAAAATGAATAAAAAAAAAGTACCTCCTTTTCTACAATTAATTACTAAAGGAATGTTTTAACTATTTTTAAATTAATTTTTATTAATTTTTTAATGATAATTATTTATTTTTTACTATAAATTTTTTAATTAATTTTTTAAATAATTATTATAGTATTTTTATGGTGAACTTTTTCTTCTCCTATTTAGATAGATATTTCTACATTCCATTTTGTTTGATATTCCCTAAAATTACTGAAAGTGTGATAAATATAAGGACAACTTTCACATATAGCAAACATAAAATTTATATTTGTATGCTATAACAAAGTTTGCATAATTGCACTCCATAGCAAACATATACGTGTATAATTCGCTATACATACAATTAAAGTGAATTGTATAAAACGAAGTGTATAAAACGAGAAAGAGAAAGAGACTTGGGCAGAGAATTGTATAAAACGAAGTGTATAAAATGAGAAAGAGGGAAAGGCAAAAGAGACTTGGGCAGAGAATATACAATTGAATCGAATTGTATAAAACGAGAAAGAGAGAAATTATATACAATTTGAATTTGTATAAAATGAGAAAGAGAGAAAGGCAAAAGAAACTGGGCAGGGGAGTATTTTTATTGTATAATTATAAGTGTATAGGACGAAAATATATGTATTTGCATGTGTATATACAATTTTCTCTCACTTTATACAAATAGAAACACAATTTATATATATATTTTCTGTTTGTATAAGCGAGAGAGACGATGGTGGCAAGCGATATTAGGGAGAGTGGCGAGTGAGATCTAGGAGAGGGGAGAGAGGGGAACAAAAATATATGTATTTATACAATTTCCTCTCGCTTTATACAAATGGAAACATATTTTATACACTTGTGTTGTATAAAAGCGAGAGAAAGCGAGCGAGAGATGGAGCGAGAGAGAAGAGTGGCGAGCGAGAGTTTGAGGGAGAGAGGTGACTGACAAACAGTTTGCTACGGGGCACAATTAAATCAAACGGTGTTTACAGCAATTAATTTGATTTATTAGTTTGTCATTATATACAATTTTCCCTAAATATAAATAGACATTACATTATTTTTATAGAAAAAATCAATTTTCAATTTTTATTTTTAACCTTAAAAATTGAAATTTGAAGCATTTAAAGATCTTTCATTTTTTCCTCGTAATAGCGATTACTGTTTTTATTTTAAAAAAAATAGTTCAGTTTCATTTTTTTTAATTTAAAATTGAAATTAGAGGCATTTAAAAATCATCTATTTTTGCCGTTACAACTTTTTTAACAAAAGAACTTTTATTTTCTATTTAAAATAGCTATATTATAATTTCTGTTTTTTTAATTGTATTTTTAGAGCATATTTAAAATATTTTTTTTAAAATTAAAATTCTTGAATATTTGTGGTGCTGACATGTGACTATTTTTACTTCTCCTATTATATATAGATAGATTTTTTTAAAAAAAATAGACAAACCCACATATTATATCCAGTAAAAAAAATTACGTTAAGAATTGTAATATGAGCTCCTCTGGTTCTTCAAGAAAATATATGGGTTATTAATAATTATCATTAAAAAATTAAAATACTTATTTTAAAAAATAGTTAAAACAGTCAATTAGTAGTTAGTTGTAGAAAAGGGGGTACTTTTTTTTATTCATTTTTAAAATTTATCTTTATATATCTAAAAGACATTTTTAAAAAACATAAATAGAAAACAATATTTAAAAAAAACATATTGCAACATAACGTTTAAATAGGTTTAAAGCATATTTTTTTAATAATAAAAAATAAATAATGTGACATGGCACCCTAGTAGGAGAGAAATAATGTATTTTTTTGTGTCAAATATATTTTGAGGAAAATAGACAAAGGTGGGTGATATTGTAGTCCTAAAACAAACATAAGTGATATTCCTAGTAATTTCCCAAACATGGGTGACTATATAAGGAAATTACTCCTTAGGAAATATCAGATCAAAAGAGTCAAGTCATATGAAATAAAAGGAGTACTTGTATGTTTGGATTGAGTTATAAGTCAAAATCATTAACACTACTAATAAAAATAAAGAAAATTGACCTCAGAGTATAATCTTTCGAAGTTCGGCATTTCTTGAAATATCGACTTCATAGCTGAATTTGAAAAAAGCCTGGTCTCTTTTCGATACCAACCTCCGAGGTCAGTTTTAATTTTAAGTCAAAAAATTGAGCTTAATTTATTTTATTTTCCAACTTCTTAATGTCGATTTTATAGATTTGTTAGAACTGATTAAATAATAAAATGTAGAAATATATATCATGTAAATATCGACCTACAGAAATCGGTATTATTTATTTTTATAATTTTAGTATTATAAAATTTTGATCTTTGTATATCAGAATATTTAACTTTTATATTTTGAGATACTGGCTTTCAGAGTTTGATATCTTGATTTGTATATTTTTATATATATTTTTTCAACTTTCAGTGTTCAGTATTGATTAATTTTCAATTTTTATTTTTTTGAGATTTTGACATGCGGAGGTTGGTATTACTTTATTTTAACTTTTATTTTTTATATTTCCAACCTCCATATGTCGATATTAATTAATTTTTAATCTTTATTTTTTCGAATTTCGACCTCCGGGTGTTGGTGTTATATATTTTATACTCTCTTCGTCCACTTTTAATTGTCATATTTTCCTTTTTAGAGTCAAACTATAAAAACTTTGACTAACATTATACGATGTATTTTTCATTATATTGATATGCAAAAAATTACATATTATAGTACTTTTCATATAGTTTTTGAATATCTATCTTTTATTATATATATATATA
>NC_028647.1:47432152-47447856 GCF_001406875.1 Solanum pennellii | reverse complement strand
ATATATATATATATATATATATATATATATATATGCATCTTAATATAACTTTGAAAATTAGTCAAATTGACTTTCAAAAAACGCAACATGACAATTAAAAGTAAACGGATGGAACAAATTTTTATCTTTGAGGTTCCGACCTTTGAAGGTCGATATTATATTTTTTTTCTATTATTTTCTTTTTAAGATTCTAACCTCTAGAGATCGGTATTGTTTATTTTTTATTTTATTTATTTTTTGAGATTTTCAACATCCGAAGGTCGATTTTATGCAACAAACTGACGACAAATTACTGTTATTTTTGTTGTCCACCTGTATATTACAATCAAACTAGCTCAAAGAGTTGCCAACACGATATTTTAAATATATATCACTCTACTTCAAAATAAACTTAATCTAATTGAAATTAAACTAAAATACGATTAAACAATTTCAAATATATAAAAACTATATATACAAAGTGTGAAATGTCTAATATATACAACTACTCCTTCTCACTCTCACCCTCAGTCTCCTTATCATACTCATCACTCTCATCATCACCCTTACTCTTCTTATTGGGCTCATCCTCTAGACTTCGGCGTATATCATTGGAACATCAAGGAATAATATTTCCTGAATCAAAAAAATAATTTAGTTGGATTTGACATACCTCTTATTCTCTACCTTTTTTGCTACATTAATGTCCTCGTCTCTCTTTCTCTCTCTTTCGGCTATTGCAGCAAGCCAACATTTAGCAAAGATATCTTCCTTTCTATTGCAGACACCTGTCTTTTTATCCACACCATTGTTAATGTTTTAAGGCTTGAGTTGTCTTTTTATGGCTAGTTGACTACTTTAAATATTCTAAGTTATTTGTCTCGAGACTTTGAATTAATCTCTGCAAATTGAGGCCATATGTTGTTGAGTAAGTCTTTCGTGTATATGAGTCAGGGTTTTCTTGGAGATCAACAATGATTCTGAAGTGTCAATCACATCTGGGGTAGGCTCGGGGCGTGACAGTAGACATAGGCCGATTGAGCTCCAAAGATAAAGTAAACACAAAAAACAAGGAGCATATAACATATATAGCTAACGGAACAACATAAATAATATAATAAGAAACAAACTAAAGTAAGGGGTAGAGAGTAAAGAAAATAGATAAGGGAACATAAAAAGAAAGAAAGGACGAACTTGGATGCACTAGACTATCAACCTACTCACGACAAGTCTCTATTAGTGGGCAACTAGCCTAAGTTATACTAATAGAAACAATCACATATATCGCATGACAACCAAGAAGACGATCCCTAACTGAACTTGCACAAAATCATCAAACAGAGATCAATGTCAATATCTACCTTCAAACTAAGTATCACCATTCATTATGCCACAAGTAAGCAAAAAGTCAAAGAATAGTCTTATCGAACCACTATGCGCTCAAAAGGTACATAACAACAAACTAAACTCGTACGATCCCCATATGACCATCAGGTACAAACAACAATCAATAATGTTGGCGATAGGAAATACATGGTGAATATGAGTTATGCAATAAAATCAATGTACCAATAGTGTCAAGATTTATACACCTTAGGACAGATGCACACCTTTTTTTCTAATTCAATAGGTCACATGGACAAAAGAATCCACGGGGATCTAGAGAGTATCCATATATACATATATATATACCTGCCTACTCCCGATTTAGGACTTTTCGCTCCGTCAGTGTGACCGTAGATAATCATTAGAACCTCAATAGTAAAGAAAGGATTCGATACTCTTTGACTAGTCAAGTAAAAATGAGCTCATCTTAGATGCCTCAAAATCTGTGAAAATGAGTACATCCCTGTTTCTTTTAAACCTCAAGTCCATTTGTAAAGCAGTAAAGGTAGTACCCCTATAAAAGATCAGTTTAAAAAGAAAATCGGGCGAAAATCCTACTTTATGAAAAGTATGTTGAGAACCAATGTATGCAACGGATCGTACTACATGTCAAAATATGTGAAAACCAATGCAATGCATTCCATCACAAGAATCCAAACAACACGCTCACAATCACAAATAGAATAAATAGCAACCATCTCACTCCTAGAGCACGAGAACTAACATGAGATCCAACTAGTTCTAGAACAAGGCCTTGGCCTAACATACCTCAACCAATTCAACATAACAAGAGAAAGAAACCACTCTAAGCAAGCAGTGAAAAGAAGTACAACCCAAGAAATACCTCCTCCATCCGAAGACACCACCAAAAAGAGGTACAAACACAACTAACCCCCGCCTACGACAAACATAAACATCGAAGGTTCCAAAACTAACCAATGGATATGAACCTCATCATAGGTAAAATTTTAATTGAAGCGAAACCCCACAGCCACACAATCTTACAGTATCCGCACTAGCAAAAAGATTCAAACTCGAGAACCACTCCCAAGAAGCTATAATATCGGAGGATAAACTGAAACTCATTCTAAGGCATTAGTCGCACCAACTACTAACAAGGTACGAAATAACGACTTTAAAAATGTTAAAAATACTAAGTTAAGACACAAGCAAATAATCTCCAACCTAAACTGAGGATTTCATAATTCTCACTATTCTAAGGTTCAAGCAGGAATCAAGGAAATAAGGATAATAGAGATAATCCTAAATCCGCTACACACAATCAAAGAACAAGTAGATCGTAGCCTACCTCGAAGCCAAACACGCACACTCTACAACTGTGAAACTAAAGCTATCCACTTCCCAAATTCCTCCAAACACTGTCATGCTTAAAAATTATTGATCATAATGTCCATACAAATGTTTAGACATCAAAAATGCAACAACTAGAGATGGACCAAAAAATCGAGTCAAAATGGGCATATGAAACCCGCATCGATAATCTTTCACTCTACCAAAAGGCCCAAATAGCTAAAGGAACTTGTGCCCTGAAAATGGGCACAACCCGAGCTTGAAAATGGGCTAAAACAGTCCATGCCACAAAAATCACAAGAAAACACCATTAAAGAGGGTTTCGGAAACTCCTTTGAGGCGGGATTTACCTCCAACAGACAATCTTCACACCTCTACAAACATTCCAATGCATATCCACGATCAACACAAACTTTCAGCACTTGGAATCACCCAATTTTAAGCTTCATAGCTCAAAAAATCGCATAAAGAAGGAATGAGGTCGGTTGAGATGGTTGTTGGTCGTACAAGACCAAGCAGCGGACCTCCGTGTACGCAAAGGGAAAGTAGCACAAGACTTTGTGAACACGAGGACTAGGTCCACGAACGTACAGACTAGACCAAGCTGAACCAGCAAGGGTTGCACCAACAAAATGGGCCAAGTGTCCAAAACTTTCAACAAACCCTCATAATCCATTCGGAGTCCAAACTACGCAAACAAAAAGTGCAAACCACTTGGAAACAATATTATGGACTCAATGGATCGACGAAACAACTAACCAAGGTCCTCTCAAAATGTTGACAAAAGTCAATACAAAAATATGAAAACAAAAAAAACACCAAAAGCTAGAAACTCAGTCCAATACCTTCGGAAACTAAACCAAAGGTTGTTCTAGACTAAACTCGGCATTCCAAAGCCAGTTATGCTGACTTAAATTTGATTTGCGCGCATTTACCAAAAGTTTTTTTTATCAAAGTCAAACTTGAAGCAAAACTTTAAAACTAAAACGCCTATTCACACCAACTCAAAATGGAAGCCTTTAAAACTCAAACTGATCATGAAACTTCCGGAAGCTGATGGAATTTTGTTCTGATATCGAAATCTCTAAATGTGGACTAAAGTCAACTCTTTCAAGCTTAAAACCTCCAAAATCAAAAACTCGTAGTAAACTCAACCGAATGACCTAGCGAACCAACTATCAGTCCCAACAAGTCATAAATGACTTGGGGCCGCTACAAGAAAGCTCTAAATGTTAAAAAAATCAGAAATAACAAAAATGACCTTGAGGATCATTACAACATCCAATACTAAAATGACTTCCATTGGTAAAAGTCAAGGAACATGAGAAGCCTAAGGGATCAGAAGATGAGGGCATTAGGCTTGCACACTCTACCATACAATTATGCCCTCTTGAGTTGGGAAACACCAACCCAGAACTCAGGCCGAGACAAAATTCTCAAATTCACCTTATCGCTCCAAAGTTCACAACTAGTAGCCAACCAACTCCTCCTTTTGATACTAACTTCCATTTAACCACACCCAACTCAACTGAACGCAACTGACTAATCTGAGATGAACCAATACCATACAACGAAGCGACTTACCAACAAAAGAGGATGTTGAATAACTCATAAGTCAAATTCTCAACTGAATACTCCAAACCAACACCTTTAGCCATTAGAGATATTCCTCCCATCCTGAACCATACAATGGTTATCCGCACTATCGGAACACTGCCCACATAACCATGCAACCACACTAAGCCCAATTCTAACAATAACCTTCTACTGATGAATCTTTGGGAAAATTAAAATAGATGTGAAAATTTAAGTCAGCTGAAAAGGAAAATAAAAAAGGTAAATATAAAAATAGTAATGTGGATTCATGATAAGTACGATATAAATAAGTAAACAAAATAAGTAGCCATGTAATAAATGATGCTACAATTAAATTAAAAGTATTTTATTTCTTAATTATTACAATGACCTCCATATTAATAAAGTAAACAATTACTACTATTATATTTCTACCAAAAAGTTTTTATCATAATTATAAACATATCTATATGGGAAAAATTAGGAGCCTCGAAAAATTTAAGGTCCAAGCTATTGCTTTAATGACCTTATGATCAAAAAAGTAATATAAAAATCTTCTGTTATGCAGATAAAGAAATTAAAAATGTGTTAACAAAATGAAGATAAACTTAATATGGACAAAATGGAAAAAGTCTAGTGAATATAGTGTTGAGTGGATTAAAACAAAAAAATATTTCTTCAAATATAGCGAAGCTAATTAAATTAAAAATTTTGCGGATTAAGATTCTGAGCTTCCTCACTTCACCCCCAACCCTCCCCATTGTTGTCCCCATTTAAGACTCATATGAGGCCAAATTACATAAATGGGACCCATGTGAGAATATATTCTCTTCGTTTCAACCCAAAAAAAGCAAAGCAAAAAACTCCACTCAAACTCATCAGTTACTTATAAACAAACAAACAAAACAAAGATGATGTGAAGTTGTGAATTATTTGTATACACAATTTATCATTCATTCATTCATCTGAAAATCATACAACAAACATGCTTCATCTGTGCTCAAATCTCCATTTTTCTATCAAAACATGGAGTTTCCTCTCCATGCTCTTCATTCTAGCTTTCTTTACAACTCTCAACTATTACCAACACTCAAGACCAACTTCCCTTTTTTACTTCAATTCTTTCATCACTTCCGCTACTAACTACACCCTCGCTACCTACCTTCGTCACCTCACTCTCCACCCTCATCTTGCTGGTACAGCCCCTTCACTTCATACAGCTCTTTACGTTAAGTCTCATTTTCAATCCTTAAATCTTCAAACCCATGTTGCTAATTACTCTGTTCTTCTATCATACCCTTTGTTTTCTTCAGTTATTATCCATTTCCCAAATGGGTCGGTGCTTTCTTTAGGTTTGGTTGAGCCGGGTTTTTCTTCTAGCGGCGTTGTGAAGCCTTATCATGCTTATTCGCCATCTGGGTCGGCGTATGGTGAGCCGTGTTTTTTGAATTATGGGAGGGAAAAGGACTATATTGCCCTTGGTGCGAGTGGGGTGAAGGTTAAAGGGTGTGTTGGGATTGTGAGGAGGGGTGGTGGGTTATCGAGGAATGAGATGGTGGAGAAGGCGGCGGCGAGAGGGGTGAAAGCGGTGTTGATGTTTACGGAGGGTGAGTTTGAAAATGGGGTTGAAAGAGGGACAGTGATGAATGGTTTAGGGGACCCATTAAGTCCGGGATGGGGTGGGGTTGAGAATGGGGAGAAGTTGAGAATGGATGACCCTTTGGTGATGCAAAGGTTTCCTAGTATACATTCATTGCCTATATCAATGAAGTCAGCTGAGATTATATTGAAATCACTTGAGGGACCTGAGATGCCTTATGAATGGAGAAAGAGTATGAGATGTAGTACTAGTGGAAGACTTGGACCTGGACCCATTATGATCAACTTTACCTACCAGGTTAGTTCACCCCTCTTGTTATGTTCATTTTTTTTTTCTTTCAATATCTTGTGTTGAATGTCTTCATTTATTTTGTCTATACGTTGATAATGACTACTATTATTTGGAAGTATGTAGAAAGTCTTCAACTTCTCTATTTTCTAGTAAAATGAGATGGATGCAGTTCTATTTATTAAAGTTTTTGGGTTTTCCAAAAGTTGTAAGTTGTTAATTTTGGTGAATTACTTGATAGATGATGGTAAAGATTACTTCTTTGTTCTCATGTCTGCTTTTGGTAAAGAAAGATTGCATTTCCAAATATTGCCCAAGCATCATTTTGGTGAAGTAATGAAAGGATAGTTGACATTAAGAAACATCTTGAATGTGGGGTGGGTGGTATTGGCTTATGCCATTCTTGATTGTGGGGTGGTAGGTCAGTTTGAGTAGGACAGTTCAGTCTCACCTTAAAGTTATGCTTATCTATCGGGAGGTAGCTGATAGGGGAAAAGGGATGTTGGAGGATCTGGGCTGTCTAGTAATAGAAAGATGAACCTGAATATTTACGTAGATTGGTTGGCGTAAAGATGATTAACTTTAGGTCAGGGTTGACTTTTTGAGTTTATTACACAAGTTGTAATGAGGCTTCCCTCTGTAAATACTTGTCAGCAGTTTTGCTGCTGTTTTATACAATACCATTTACCAATCAAAAAACAAAAATAAGATGCATACCTATGACCGTTTATGGTTGATCGAGTCATCAAGGTTTTGACATTTGCGCATGCAATGGTAAGTATTCTCAAAACGGGCTTTTACAATTAGCAAATATAGCAAGTCTATTTCTGCTGATTTATCATAAGGTGTGCTCATGATGTTAAAATATAGAAAGTCTCACAAACACTACGTTTAAAAAAAAAAAGAAGTGGTGTTTTACATAATCAAAAAGACATTGAACACATTATGTTCAAGGAGAGCAGATTACATTTTAACATATGGATGCTATCCTGTGTAAACATATCTATTAACTTCTTTTTTTAGGTTCTTCCTGTTCAAGTTTGCCTTCTTCCATTTTTTCAAAAGCAGGATGAAAGTTGAGTTGAGCAGTAAAAATTCCTGCCAAGTATCTATTCATGAATTATTCTTTGACAAGGTGTAACATAATGCATGCAATTCAGTGGCATTGACCAGCTGCAAGCTGGACTTGATAATTTTCACTGTGTCCTGAATATAATAGAATTTTTGGTTCACTAGCTACATAAAAAAGAGAGGATATAACCTTCTTTTAATAGGCCAAACAAAAATACTGTAGGTAATTGTGTATATCAGTGTTTGCTATGTTTCCTTTTATCACTAAAACTAATGATCCAATTATTCAAGATACAAAATGAGAATTGTGTCCATATGATTTTGCATTTCTCCACAAATACTATCATTTGGTTGCTCATTGTTGTCAAACATTAGCTGGCTTGTCAAGCTGATCCAAGGTTGACTTTAGAAAACAGAACACGAGTTTCTAGAGTTTGGATCCTTTAAGTTGTCTAAAACTACATATAAAGTTTCCGATATATTTTAGTTGCTTGATGGTGTTCGTAAACATGATGGCTAATTTAGGAGAGTTTTAGCGTTTTTGAATTCTTATCCTAGTTGTACTGGTCACATAATATGTGTGTGATTCATACACATCTCTTAATTTATAAAGGGTCGACATGAGCTTGGTATTCAGCTATACCTGATTCTAGGCCTATATTCATGAAGCAACGATAAAATAACTGTGATCTGATGTGATGAGGCAGCTTAAGTATAAAATGTATCACTCAGCTTTAGAAGTAGAAGTATTCAAATCTCGGAGATTTAGATTTCAGAGATTTGATACCTCAAATCATCATATATCATATTAAGAATGTAGTCTGTACAAACAAGATACTTGCATGAATAACTTAAATGCTACACATCCATCAGCGCTTAGCTTTTCCCGTGTCTTCTTGATTAATTGAAAGGAAGACTGAGCAGAACGATATCTGATTTTCTAGAACATTACATATATTTCACTGTAAGCCACTAGATTTAGGGGTGGGCATTCGGTATTTCGGTTCGGTTTAGGGTTTTTTTATTTCGGTTTTTCGGTTTTTGGTTCTTGTAAAATGTGTACCGAATACCGAACCGAAATATTTCGGTTCAGTTTGGTTTTTATTATTTCGGTTCGTTTTTTATTAATTCGGTTTTTTTTTTAATTCGGTTTTTTAATGGGCCTACCGTTGGAACTCGAAAGTCTGCTGCCGCCTTTGCAGCTGTGCTGTTTGCCAGAAAACGGCCGGAAAATTGAGGAAAACGGACCAAAAAAATGAAATAAGGAAAACTTGAAAGGAAGAATGGTCTAATGGAAATATGGAACTTGGAATAATGAAGAAGAAGAATTATTTTCAGATTAGAGTCTCTAGGTCTAGCCTTCTAGGTCACTAGGTGTTGTGGGGGTTTCTATAAAGTATAAAGTAAAATTACAAAAGACTAAAAGTTAAAAAAAAGTATAAAGTAGCTTTTACTTTTCAGTTTTTTTTCTTTTTTTTTTTAAAAAAATTATTTAACATAAATAATTAATATAATATAAATATATATTACAATATAATATATTTCGGTTTAAACCGAAATACCGAAAAACAAAAAATTATATACCGAAAATCGAACCGAAATACCGAAAATACAAAAATGTACACCGAATATCGAACCGAAAATCGAAATACCGATACCGAAAAAATTCGAGATTGAAAATTTTATTATGATGAAGGAAATCACTATTGCAAGATTGAAAATCACCGTTAGATTGAAAATTAAAATCATAACAATTATTATGATGAAGGGAATCACTATTAAATTGGAGATTTGTAATTCTCTTAATAAAAAAATGATGGATAATAAATTCATAACAAAATTACAAGAAAAAATAGTAGACAAAGAATCGTTAGGATCGAGAACTCGGGTAGCATGGAATTTTGGCAAAACTATGTTATAATGACAATAATAAAGACAATAGCAAGTTGATAATAACGAAAGTAAAACAAACAAAGAAAATACAAATTAAACGTGGTTTTGTCAGTGTGTCTTAGTCCACAAGCGGAGATGAGCAATTTCACTATATCAACAAGGGTGCAGAAGAGAGTACGATATTAGAATAAATACTTTAATTAATCATGTGAGAAATATAAGATAAAAATACTATTGAATTGTGTTTCTACATTATTACATAGATACCCTATTTATAGACACCACAATACAATTCTTTACCAAGTAGAATATTATATACTATTCCTATTCCTATTATTATTCTAAGTAGGATTGTGTATATATTTCTATTCTAACACTCCCCCTCAAGCTGGTGAATACAAGTCATATGTACCTAGCTTGTTACAAATGCAATTAATACGAGGATAGCTTGTTGAGATATCTGACAGTTGATCACTCGACTTCACAAAATTGACCGTCAACTTCAATGTGCTTATTCTTCTCATGAAATATTGATTTGATGCATAATGTTAGTTAATCTCAATGTGCTTCATCTTCGAATGAAGTATTAAATTTGAAGCATAATATCAATATAACACAGAGTGATAAAATCCTGAATTACAGTGTTGAACTTTCCAAGCCAAGCTTGAGAAGACTATTTCAGACCATAAAGTGACTTACACAATCGACATACAAGTCTACTAGACTCTCCTTGAGCAACAAAATAAGATGGTTGCTCCATATAGACTTCTTCCTCAAGATCACCATGGAGAAAAACATTCTTAATGTCCAACTGATTACCAATGGAGAACGACAACCATAGATAGATTAAGGCGGGCATATGCTATTTTAGCCACGGGAGAGAAAATATCACTTTAATACAGCCCAAATATCTACTTATAACTATTTTTTGGGCAAAAGTAAATCTTAAACAAGAAAGTCACCGTAAAGCTGGACGGAACATGCTCATGTGTCGGATAAATAGATTTGATGTTTGAAAGTGGTCACAATTTGAGGAATAAAATTATATGGGTAGGTAGGGTCAGATGATGGGACGACCCTATTGAGAAAGAGAATTATATGGATAAGATTGGATTGACGACACAACCCTACTGAAAAAGAGAAATTATATGAGTAGGGTCAAAATGGTGGCACGATCTATTCAAATAAGATTTAAGGGGTCACAGGAAAGATGCACAGAGTCAGAATGATGGCACGATCCTCTGCAAAAAAGAATTATGGAGTCCCATGAAAGGTGCATGGAACTACACAAATCAAATTTTAGGAGTCACCGTAAAAATGTAAAGACATACATACAGTGCTATGCAACTCAGACATGAGAAATTAGTTTGAAAAAATCTACGGTACTATGCAAATTAAATATGAGAAGTAGTCTAGAGAGATGAACAATACTATGCAAATCAGATATGTGAAAGTACTCATTGGAAATATGTCACGATGCTACGGCTACGCAATCAAATATGAGAAAGTAGTCATCGAAAGATGGCAGAGTGTTGCACAAATTAGATATGAGAAAATTGCCACCAAAAAGAAACACGATAACTCAACTTTTGCTAACATAATGTTGGCAAGGCGGGTGGCACATATGGTTAATAGTGGCCCACCGACATCGGAGGCTCCTTGATTCTCTACCAATACCAAGATCGTAGACTGTGATACTAGGTGAGAAATATAGGAAAAGAACGTTGTTGAATTGTGTATATACATTATTACACTGGAACCTTATTATTTTATTTTTTTTGAAATTGGTAACTTTACATTGAAACCTTATTTATAGACACTGCAATACAATCCTTCACCAAGTAGGATATTATACTATTTCTATTCCTATTCCTATTCCTATTCCTATCTATATTCCTATTCCCATTCTAAGTGAGATTGTATATACATATTCATATTCTAACAAATCCCAAATACCCCAAGAGAATAACCTCACAAGATCACTCCTTTCTTTCACTATTGTTTTCCTTTAATCTAAAGGAATAATAAAGAAAGAGAGCAATTAAATGTTTTCATATGTTTCAAGGTGTGTTACAACTAATGGACGACTTTCCTATTGATGGGGATGAAAATGCACTTGTGGATGTCATCAATGATGTTAATAGAAGCTACAAACTTCAACATTTCCATGTAAATTTATCAACTTCTATGGCTGCCAAATCTCAATTGTTATGGCTGTCAAGTCTTAACATTTATGACTAGCAAATCTCAACATCTATTGCTGCCAAATCTTTTGTCAAGAGGAAGAAAAACAACTTTCTTGATCATGGTATGAACCTTCCAGAATCTAAGACAAAATAAAGAAGGCCACAACATTACGAATCTCCACCTTGGTCTGTATGTAGCTATGGAATACTCGTTTGGTTCAACATTAG
Organism: Solanum pennellii; assembly: GCF_001406875.1. NCBI lineage: Eukaryota > Viridiplantae > Streptophyta > Magnoliopsida > Solanales > Solanaceae > Solanum > Solanum pennellii. The sequence goes on along the minus strand of NC_028647.1, from coordinate 47,436,339 downwards.
AAGTCACAACTTCTAACTTAACTTCTGGAGCTTCAATTTCAGGAGTGTCAACTGTATTTCGGTCCATCGTTGATGAGTTTGGCTTAGAAGGAATGCCAAGCTTCTTATTCATGTTATCAGAACTAGAAGACTCTTTTCTGGGGTATAACATAGAGGATCACCACATGTATCATGAGAGAACGAAGCATATTGATATCAAGCATCACTTCATCCGAGAAACCATTGCTGAAGGAAAGGTCTTTGTTTAGAAGATTAACGCTAGGGACAGCCCTGCGGACATGTTCATGAAGTCTCATCCAGTCAGCAAGTTCAAGCTTTATTGCCATTTATGAAGAATAATTTAGCCCATTTTAACTTTTGCGGAGAGGATGGAGCAGATTTACTTTATTCGCCAAACTCAGGCCAAGGTAGAGATTTGTAATGTGGCCTTTGTTATTTTGACTTAGATTTGTACGGTCTTTTTTCTTTCTTTTGTCAAAGATTTGGCAGCCATAAATGTTGAGATTTGGCAGCCGTAAATATTGAGATTTGGCAATCGTAAAAGTTGAGATTTGGCAGCCATATAAAAGTTGATATATTTACACTGAAATGTTGATGTTTGTATCTTCTCAACAAGTGCATTTCATTACTATAAGTAAGGAAATTGGCCATTAGTTGTACCACGCCATGAAGCTCATGAAAACATTTCATTGCTCTCTTTCTTTGTTGTTTCCTTTAGAGTAAAGGAAAATACTTGTGTGAACCCTTTCTTTGGAGTGATATTGTGAGATTATTTTCTTGGGGTATTTGGGATTAATTAGAGTAATTACTCTAATTTTGTATCCTTGTTGATATAGTGAAATTGATCCTCTCCACCAGTGGACTAGGTCACACTGATTGAACCACGTCAATTTGTGTCTTCTGTATTTGCTTTTTTTGTTATTATCAACTTACTATCGTCTTTATTATTGTCATTATAACATTGTTTGGCTAAATTCTGCACTACCCGAGTTCTCGATCCTAACAAGAACTATTATGGGGTTATAGGCTCTAGGAAAAAGAGGTTGAATAAAGGAGGAGAAAGAAGATGAGAGAAAAAAGAGAAGCAAGAAGATACTGGAAAAATGAAAATGGGTGAAGAGTTTGATGAAGAAGATAAGAGGAAACAGAATTGAAAAATAAATTAAAATAAATAAAGTAACAAAAAAATATTTTCAATGTAACAGATGCTCAAAAAATTAAAAAAATCTTAATTTTGCTTATCTCACGTTCGAGTGAAGTACACTCACTGTCACATGGGGTCATAATGGGGCAATAAACTCATCTTGAACAAGAATAAGGGGGTATTAGAATTTAGGACACCCACCTAATTGAAGTGTGTGTATGAAAATAATGTCATAGTTGGAGGGGGTAATTATGTATTCTCTTACGGAACTAACTTACTGTTAACACTCTTTCCAAACAAGCCGTGTCACTTTTTTTCGAAGCTAACCTAGAATGTATCAACCTTTTTCTCAGTGAAAATATCTTTCACGGAGCATTTTTAGTGCTTTTCCAATGTCATGTACTAACTAGGTATAGTAGGACCCACTTTATACTTTATATAAGTTAACATTTCTCAAGGAGTTCATGCTTTTATTCATTTAAATAGCATGGATTCCAATTCTTGTTTTAAAACATGTTTTTGTTCAAATTTGGTCATAATAGTTTTCAATTATGCCAAGGAGTATCTTTCTTACCAAAAGAAGTGGATGATTCATTGTCAGATTTTGCTAGGAGCGAGTTACTTGTTAGAATTGCTTCTAACTATTGTCTCACTGCTACTACTTCCAATATCAATACGAATGGTCATAATAGTTATTGCTAAGTTTGCAACTGTAGCTTAGTGGTGGATTCAGTGGGTTGAGAACGATGAGGTCTCTGGTTCAATTACTAGCAGAGGCAAAAAGACTAAGTGGTTTCATCTATGTCCAAGCCTTAGTTGATAGACTTACCCGGTACTTGTGCTGGTGGAAGATAGTAGGTACCCCATGGAATTAGTCGAGGTATACTCCAGCTGTCCCCGAGACCATGGTTATCAAAAAAAATATTTATTGCCAAGCTCAAAATTATGTGATTTCTCAAAGATTTAACATTTCCATGAATGTTATTAAGTGCTTAAAAGGTTAAATATGTTCTTTGGTTAATAGAAAGCAAAAGTTGCTCATGATAGTTATTTCTCCATTGTCACACAATGCTTATTTAGATCTCATTTTAAATGGCATTCTTAAGGCTCCACTAAGACAATCATGCATGAGTCAAATACATATTAGGAAAGTCATAATGGTCAAAGGAACTTTCTCTTATTGAACATCTCCTGGTCTCAGTTGTTTAATGCAATCTTTGAAGAGATATGCAGTTCATCAGTATCATCAAAAAAATAGATCTTTTGCAATTTTCACCTGCTAATTCTCTCAAGATATATTACCTAAATCTGCAGCGTGTGAATTTATGTAACCATTAGCTTTAATTGATTCTTTTCAATTTAACGACTAAAGTTAACCGACCAAAATGGTATACATACGGATTGGCTCAGAAGCAGGTTAGCTCAGAAATTTATTGAAGTGTTTCTGCATTATTTCTGATTCCAGGGTGAGAAAAAGATGGCAACAGTTCATAATGTTTTTGCTGTGATACGGGGATCACAAGAGCCTGATCGTTTTGTACTTCTTGGAAACCATAGAGATGCATGGACTTATGGAGCAGTTGACCCCAATAGTGGAACCGCTGCCCTGCTTGACATTGCTCGTAGATATGCTCTTCTCATGCGTTTGGGTTGGAATCCTCGGAGAACAATCATTCTCTGCAGTTGGGATGCGGAAGAGTTTGGGATGGTAGGTAATGTTCTATCTCCAGAAGTCACCAGCATGTTCTGCTGTCTGTTGGTAGGATCATGTGCAATATCTGAATTGACTGAGAGATTATTCTGTCCAACTTGTTTACCCCCTTTTTGGAAATATGTATGCTAATTCAAAAAATAGACTTGTGATTCTCTGTAATCTTTTCTTGTTCTGCTATTGAACATGAATATTATGTGGACGCGACCTGTGAATCTGGCTGGATGATTAAACTGGTAGGGTTGACGATTAAGTAAGAAAGTTTTTTGAGTGGCTATAGTTTATAGGCCTTTATGCATGTAGTTTTTTGAGTGGCTATAGTTTATAGGCCTTTATGCATGTTTTATGGCTTGGACTCTATTTAACAGAGAGAGTGCAGAATAATAGCCCATCACAGATATTCTGGAACCTGATTCTGGGCTAATGTAATATTAGATTGCTTCCTCAAAGCTACCTGGGTTATTTTAATGATCTTTACTTTTGTTTTGCGCTCATCTTGTTCTCTCTTCATGAATTCAGATTGGATCAACTGAATGGGTTGAGCAGAATCTTATCAACCTTGGATCTAAATCTGTGGCCTATCTAAATGTGGATTGTGCAGTTCAAGGCCCTGGGTTTTTTCCCAGTACGACTCCTCAGTTTGACAATCTGCTTACTGAAATCACCAAGAAGGTAAGCTTGGTATGCTATCAGTCAGTGGAAGTTTTAGACAATGATGCCTTTTAATCTGATGTTTTAGCTAATTGTATTTGATTTGCTGGATAAGATTAATGATCCAGACTCAGAGGGCAAGACTCTTTATGAAAGATGGACAGCTGCTGATAGAGGTATCAAGGTAAGTTTCTCATGCGCTGTTTTTCTTTATTTCTTTACACAATCTTTCATCAAGCAAATTATAGGTGTAGTGTATACTGCGTTACAGAAGAATTTGTCTCGTCATATCTATCAAATAGGAATACTGAATACTGAGATTTAGTTGAAAAAGATAATCTATTTACCATAAAATAGAACTAAGAAGATACTTCCCGATCAATTAGAATTTTATAAAAGAAAATGGTCAAGATTACCTGTATATCTAAAGGTTTGTTTTGGATGCAGAATTTTATGCACATATGACTGTATGTTATTACCAAAAATAGAACTTCGAAGCTAATCAAAGAAAACAGAAAAAGGAAAATTCATATTTTCTTTTGGGTTTTGCGTACAAGTTGTTATTTCAATATTTATTCTGAGAGTTGTTGCATATGAGATAAAACTTATATAAGTATAATGCATCGACTCATAAAATCATCATACCTTGTGTCAGTATTTACCATTCCTGTAAGGTGCCCC
>NC_028647.1:47425813-47431445 GCF_001406875.1 Solanum pennellii | reverse complement strand
CCCACGGCCCACACACACACACAAGTTTTCCACCACTAAGTGTGAAGCATTTTTTGTAAGTGATTTAGAAATTTGGTTGAGCAAGTGCCCCTCATTGCAATTCTTTGCATTTGGAAAGAGTTCTTTATCCTCTGTAATAGCATTTTTTAGGAGACTGAAATGTATGCTACCTATATTCAATAATAAGCCTTTTGTAACCAATTCTAAATTTTGTTTAAAAATTCTGTTTCTCCTTGGTTTCTGGCATGAACAAATGAGGGATTCCCTTGCATCCATTTGTTTCCGTGATGATTGTCCTCTTTATCTTCTCTTCTGTACTCTTCTAAGCTGCGTGCAAGTGTGATGCTCTTTGCATTTGCAGATTCAACGGCTTAGTGGAGTAGATTCAGACTTTGCCCCATTTTTGCACCATGCAGGTGTTCCTTCTGTTGATTTGTACTATGGCAGAGGTATAGTGCTTCCATTCTTAGCTAAACCAGATCAAACCCAAAATCATCCTAACAGTGGGATTTCGGTGCATCCAAGGTACATTGTGCCCCATATATTCTTTAAATGATTTTATTGTTCTCTTGCAGATTTTCCAGTATATCATACAGCATTTGATTCCTACAACTGGATGGTAAACTTTGGGGATCCATTCTTTCAGCGGCATGTGGCAGGTAGTTACTTATTTTAGGTAGCTTTAAAATTTTCTGTAGCTTATTCGAAGCTACCAGCTTTGTATATATGTTAGACACATCTACATAACTTAAAGGTATTTCTTTATATCTAAAATTGCATATGTTTGATCTAACATTGATACAAGCTTTAGGTTTTCATTTTCTATCTTTGGATTTGATGTCACGCTATGGAGATGACAGGCTTTTCTTTGTTTCTCCTCCCTTTGCTCACAGTGACAGGAGTGTGGGGACTTCTTGCACTTCGCCTGGCTGATGATCCGATTTTACCTTTTAACTATCTCCCATATGCTGCCGAGCTGCAGGTAAAGAAAGCTTAAATTTTGAGGGTTTCACTTTTGGAAGCATATGCTAATATTAATACCTCTGCCCTATCCTAGATGCAAATCCGCTATTGGTCGCGAAACAATATAAGAATTATACTCAAGGTTAAATAAATAGTCATACTATTAATTTCTAAAACATCAACTCAAGTTCATACAACAACAATCATGCAACTACCATAACCCAAGAATAAGGAATTAGCCGCTCATGTTCATAACAACAATCAAGAGAATGTGATTATGCACATAAACATCTAAGAAAGATGAGAAGAAGTAAAAACCAATGGGATCTGTGGCTTCAAGTGCAAAACTCTTAGCAAAACGTCTGAACCCCTTCAAAAATGACCTTGAGGTCTATTTATTGACTAGGAAAAACCTTCATAAGAACTCTCCTAATAAACTTGGAATCAGCCAGAATTAGACTTTGATCCACCTTTCATCGCGGCGCATCGCATTGGATTTTACTGTGTTGGGTGATGTGCCACACTAACTCTTTGCGATCTCGACTTTGAAAAAGAGCCTCCCATGTTTCACCATGCGCACTGGCCATGACGGTGAAATTTACCACATTGGCCACTGCGAATCTATGTGTCACACTGTCTTCTTCTCCTTGAGACATGGAGCCTGTTTGGGTGAGCTTATTTTTGTTATTTTGGCTTAAAAGCACGTTTTAATCTTTACACAAACACTATAAAAGTGCTTAAAAGAACCTAAAATAAGGCAATCCAAATAGGCTCTAAGTCAAAATTCTGAGGGCCTTCCATTTCCTCACTTAGCCAGGTTTCTTTAGGTTTTCCAATTCTTGTTCATTTTCATCCAAAAACACCTATATTCGCAAATAAAACCCAAATTGGTTTGATATCTCATAATCAACATAAGTTAGGTATATTTATTACTAATTCATATCAAAACAAGGTAGAAATGCAAATAAAGCAGTGCGTATGCAAATAAAGTAGTGTGTAAAGATATATAAATACATCTAACATCATGAATGTTCTTTGAAGAAGCATTTATATCCACGCCATACATTGAATACCTTCTGTATGCATCTGTCACATATGCTATATTGTGTTAATTTGGTCATGACATCCTTTTTATACTTGGCCCTCATGATTGCTCTCAATTGAACTCACTTGAATGCATTTATTATTTCCTTATAGGAGAAGCAAAAATAAACAACTTTCTTTATACTATGTGATTGACCCTGAAAAATGCCTGATTTATGAAGATTAGGAGATGAACACAACAATATTAATGCTTGCTTTATTGAAGATCACAAGTTACATCCTCTTTTGTAGTCACGGACATATCTGCTGTGATCTTGTTTCAGTGAACACCACACAAGCTCTCTACTTCTCCCTACACCCTTGTCTACGTGTTAATGTCTACAAATTTACAGGACTATACTCGTATCCTGAGTAAGTTGTTGGAAGGAAGAAACATCTCATTGCATCCTATTACTGCTGCCACTCAAGAACTTGCAGCTACAGCTAAAGAAACTTTAGATGAAGCAAAGGTTAGATATTAAACTCTGTTGCACGATTTTACTTCCTTTCTTCTCAAGTAGTTGTGGTCAGATACTGAGCATCGGGAAGTGATGGAGAAAAAATTATGGAATGGGCTCTCAAAATACATGAAGGCTTTACTGCTACTTTTTCCTCTTTTAATTGTAATTGTAATCTTCACAAGTACTGCCAAGTTTTTTTGATGAAGTAAGGAGATTTCATTAGAAGGCATCAAGAAAATGCAAGGCAAAAAATTACAGCAAAAAGAAGTGGTCTGCTCCTGTGAAAGAATTTTCTAAATAACGAAAGAGCAGATATAGTCCAAAAAAGATCAACAGTGGTTATAGGGGCCTGGTTGAAACCAACTATGTAAGTAGACTAAACAGTTTGATTTAAGAATGTGGTTAGGAATTGAAATCCCATCAAAACATCTACGATTCCTTTCATTCCAGATGCACCAAAAGATGGCAGCAGGCACCATATGCCATGTTTTTTTGATGGGTTTCCCAACTCTCCACGAACACCAGCTCTCATAGGCTTCTTTAATACTATTTCGTATGACCCTGGCAATTCCAAAAATTGATAAGAACATACTCCATATGCGACCAGCTCTCATATGCTCTGCAAGTTTTGACGAGATAGCTATTGGAGTTCTCCTCTTAACCCAGATTCCTATCTCCTTTATACATTGTATGTTGCAAGTAAATCAGCAAAGCAACAAGATTAGCTGAGGTGGCAAAAGTTAGTTAAGAATTGCTGAGTTCACAGATTTCTGTTATGCTGTCAGGAGTTAATTGCTACAGCAAGCCACAGTGCAGTTAGTCGATTGATTCACTTTAGCTTTAGCTTATATACCAGTTGTTGATGGAATTATAATTCATTATTGAATGAAATAAACTCTACTTCTCCCTTTTCTTAATACAAATTCTTAGCTAATCTTCTTGGATGAAGTCCCTGAACTTGGCATTCATCTTCCTCGAGATTCTCCTGGATTAGTCGAACTCACTATTCGTGCATCAATTGTTATCAGAGCCAATAATCCTTGGCATGGCTATGATGACACGAAGCAAGAATCAAGAAAGACCAGTAGAAGGAATGGAGGATAGATTTCTGCAGATTCAGGAGCTATTGCAGAAATTGATGGAGGGCATGTCTAGTATTTATGGTCGCAATACTCAAACAGAAAAGGCATTGGGTGAGATCAAGTAAGCAATTGGGTATATGAGTACTGTTGAGAATACAATTAAATAATAAAAAGTGTGCTCTCTCTAATAGCTTAAGCTTTTAGATGAGATGATGGTCACTCACTTCAACAAGTACAAAGGAAAAGGATAAAGAGCTTGGGAGAGTAGAATCTTCGAGTGCAAGAGAGTGTTTGATAGGATGCCACCGTGAGAATCGACCCAGAGAAACACCAAATGCTGCTGCTTACAATGGTGCTGATTTTTTCATTTGTTACTCCATATTAGAATTTCCTCAATTTTATACCCAAGATTAGCGAACTTGGTTGTATTAAGTCGATCAGTTCTTCTCCATGGATGAAGTACCCTTTGAATAAAGGGTGAGGGTGGCTGCTATACACCTTGAAGGGGAAGCCATAGCTTGCATGTCTTACTTGAGATCTAGAGTGTCAATTTTGGACCTAGACTATGCATAGCACTGAATGAAATATTTGATGAAGGTTTTGAAGATTCTACGGAAGCCTTGAAAAATCTGCATCAATCTGGCAGTGTTACGGAGTATCAGGCTGAGTTTGATAGACTGTTGACAGGAATTAAACCTATCAAATGAGAATGCTATTAGCTTTTTCTTGGGAGGCTGAAACCAGAATTGGATAAAGCGGTTGGAATTCAGTCACCGAGAACACTACTACAAGCCTCTAAGATTGCAAGGTTGAAGGAAGAAGTGTTTGAGGCACAAGCACAATCTTGGGGGTCTTAAACCCTATTCCCAAAAGCTCTCCTTTCCAAATTCCACAGTCCAAACTTCCAAATTCAAGTAACCCTTTGAATCAAACTCTAATAAGCCTAACTATCAGAGTCAGGTTATCATGAGAAGAAACCCCTGGAACTGTTGATTGATACTGGGAGCACCCATAATTTCATTGATCAGGGTGTGGCTAAAAGTTTGGATTGTAAATCTAGTCCTATCATTGAGCAGTCTATAAGTGTGGCTGATGGTAACTAGTTCAGTGTGCTAGAATTTTCAGTTGTTACAAGCGACAAATTTTTCTTCGGACTTCCTACTTTTGCTTCTAGGAAATGTTGATATATATTGGGGTGCAGTAGCTGAGTGCCTTAGGCAGAATCTTGTTTGATTTCAAAAGTCTAGGTTGTAAATCTAGTCCTATCATTGAGCAGTTTATAAGTGTGGCCGATGGTCGAAGGGTACAGACTAGTTCAGTGTGCAAGAATTCGCAATGATTGTTACAAGGGACAACTTTATCTTCAGACTTCCTACTTTTGCCTCTAGGAAATATTTATTGTATTGGGGGTGCAGTAGCTGAGTACCTTAGGCAGAAATATCATTTGATTTCAGATACAGGTCTGTTGAATTAATACAGGTCTGCTGAATAGGGAAGAGAAGCATGAGCTTAGGGGTGCTGAAACTAGCTCATGACCAGCAAGTCCAAGTCATTGAATAAGATAGGAGACTAGATGCTCACTTCTTCATGATGTCTATAGTTGAGGAGGCAACTGAGGGGGGACGTTACAATACTATACAGGCTACTCAAGTCTCAAGGTACTGAAATTTATCATCTCTACGTAAACTGATAAAATAGTACTCTTGCATAGTTGAGATGTCTATTACACTATCACAAGAGGGGGGCCATTTGATCACAAAATTTCCATTAAGGATGCATCTAATCATGTCAATAAAAGACCCTACAAGTTCCCTGGAGTCAAGAAGGATATTATTGAAAAATTAGTAATAGAGATGTTGGATCAAGGTGTGATACAACATTGTACTAGTCCTTATGCTTAACCTGTGGTATTGGTGGGAAAGAAGGATGTGTTTTGGAGGCTCTGTGTTGATTACACGGACATCAATCAGATGATTACTAAGGACAAGTTCCCAATTCCCATAATGGAGGATCTGTCAGAAGAATTTGCGGGGGGGGGGGGGG